>NC_133655.1:168143140-168443140 GCF_009905375.1 Apium graveolens
GCAATGAGACTCTCTTGGAAATGCAAGAAATGTTAGATCTCTCGGAATCTGATGAATTAGAATTCCACAGACAGCTCCAGAATCAAATTGAAGAAAACAACAGAAAGCTTGGAAGAAGATCCAGACCTTCAAGAATCTAGAAAAATCTGCTCAGACTAGAGGAGCATCTTGAACTGACTGTGAGCCAAACCTTGTACATTTTTGTTTAAATTGAAGCACTTTCAGTTCTATCTACTTATCTTTAAAAATATATGTTTAGGATGTTTTGTTATCATCAAGTATCTCTTAATTTATGGCTACAATTCCAGTAGACATAAATTGGGGGAGATTGTTGTGAATATGTTGTGTACTTGATGATTACCTAAACAAAATATCTAAGTAGATTTTACTTAGTGAAATAATGTAGCACTCGACGGATAAGAATTATAGTCCCGACGGATAACTCATTATAGTCCCGACGGATGATTAACTTATTATCCATCGAGTGAGTAGCTTATGTAATAATAAGTTTGTAGCACAATGTTGTATGCACCTTTGTATAGAATCTGGAGTAGCATATAAGTCATGTTGACTTTAACTAGATATGCAGAATAGGTTGATTAATTGTACATAAGCAATGTCTTGTAATTCTGTATAAGTGAAATGAAGTCAAGTGCCAAAATAGCTACCAACGGATGATTAACAAAGCTTCGACGGATGACCAAAATAGCTACCAACGGATGTTTAACAAAGCTTCGACGGATGACAAAATAGCTACCAACGGATGTTTAACAAAGCTTCGACGGATGATCAAATGACTATCAACGGATGTTTAACATAGCAGTCGACGGATGATCAATTAAGTCATCGACGGATGATCTGAAAGTCGACAGATGATCATATCAAGATTCAAACATCAGTTGAACAGTGAAAGCTGACACACAGCCATTGAGTTGGATACAAGTACATTGTGGAAGCCCATTAACTGGGTAATAGAGGACAAAAAGCAACAAAGATCAAGACTGTTAGATTTTATATTTGTTCAGTTATTTTGACTTTGTAATCTTGGTAATATATAAACCAAGAGAGTAGCAAATAGAAAAATAACTGAGATAGCTAAGAAATAAAAACAGAGAAATCTTTGTAAGCACTATCTTTAGCATTTTCTCTGTTCTTAGCAGTTCTATTTTGTAAGCAGCTGTGAGCATTTCTGCACACAGAGTCCTCTCGATATATTAAATATATCTCTGGTGGAATTGATTAAATCCACCAGAAAGTTTTTAAAGACTCTTGTTTTTAATTACTTATGTTTTGATTCATTCAAAGTTTATATTCCGCATTGTGATAATCAAAACAAATATATCCATAATCGAGTTGAACATTTTTATTTCAAGAAAAAGGTTCAAGAATTCCATTCAACCCCCCTTCTGTAATTCTTGCTATATTGTTAAGGGACTAACAGTGTGTTATCCTTATTTCTTCTACCATACACGTGAGTTTGATCAAGTGTTTGTTGTGTAGACTCTTCACAAGATGCATTGGGGAGAATGCTCTTTTCAATAGACACACCCTGTTGAGAGGATGTATTCAGAGTCTGTTTTATCCCCATTTTTACAACTCATCCTTTTGGGAGGATACAAAGGTGGTTTGAGTGGTCAGCTCAAATTTCTTAGCCTTCTTTGTCCTTTTGATCAATGGTGACTCAGCTTCTGTATGTTCCCCACCACTCTCATTCATAACAGTTAAGGTTATCTCCTTTCTCTTCTTTTTACTCACTTCACCCTTTTGAGAGGATGAAGTGGTTGGTTTCCTAGCTGCTAATGGTTATGAAGAAGTAGACTCAACATGGGTAGGTTCCTGTGGTTGTGCCTGTGCTTGTGCTTCCTCAGGCTCAGGAACCATTATTACACTAGGTTGGCTTGCACTGGTTCTCATGTCTGGCATATAATAAGGGTAGGTCCCAAATCTTTCAATCATGAAATGTGTTAACTTAAGACCCACTGGAACCTTTTTCATAGTAATAAGTGATCCAAATAGAATTTTGGACACTTGCTTACAGTTTCCAATTAATGACCTATTTACTCCTTCAATCATATGTATGTCATTGACTTTATGGTTTAAAGCAGACATAATGAATCTAGGAAGAAAAATTTCCTTACCTCTTGACTCCAATGGCATGGTTAGCCTGGTGCTCAATTCCTCCGGTATGTAGTGTCCTATATTGAGCTGTTTGTTGTGAGCCATTGAGTAGACCAGCTTCTGGACAACACTAGATATATTGTCAAACCCTGATTTCCTGCAAGTGAAAGCCCTTATCACTGAATCAAATAGGACGAACCATTCTCTCATTTGGTGCTTCTTGTTCATGCTTGACAGATTGATCTTCTCAGAATTGTTACGACCGGCATTTTATGTAATATTATTTGTGAATAATATTAAGTTAAATAAAAATATATTCAATGCTTGTACGTTTGTGTGAGTGAAAATTTCTGCATTTTAAATTTGCTTTGGGTAGTATATGATTTTTTTTCAAAGCAAGAATTTATTTAATTTCTTTATTTTTGATTTATAAGGAATATTCTAAGCTTTGGAAAAATTTTCTTTTAAAAGACATTTTGTACACAAATTTTGAAAATGATTTTATAAAGTCTCTAAAAATCCAAGTTATTTTATGGTATAAATTTTATAATTTTTGAACTTGTACTTTATTATATAAAAATAAATCTTTGGAAATTAGTTGCTTAATAATTATCAAATTACATGAATAACCTTGCATGCAAACTCTCTTCTATTTAACCAAAGGGCAAAGAAGACATTCTCCACCCCACTAACTCACATTTTGCTAGCCAAATTACCTCCTTGACCTTGCATGCAAACTTGCCTAACTTTAGCTAGAGGGTTACTCTTGTCATTTCCTAAATCCACTCACATTTAGTCTAGTCAAAGACATAAAAACAAAACTAAAGTGATGATCACTCCATTTTCACTCCACCCTCCCCTTTTCTCCTCCCTCCCTCTCGGCTCAACCCTCACTCTCGGCCATCCCATAGCCGAGGCCCTCCATCCCCTTCATTTCTTCATTCTTTCACCCAAACAATCATCTTATATTCAAGTAATTTTACTCCCTATATGTTATTCTTATATATTTCAAAAGTATAGAGTGAAAAACCTATGTTTTGACCTTGCATGGTGATGTTTTTGTTAAACTCAAAGTGAACCTCCTTGATTCTTGTGAATCTAAGGCTTTCACCATGAGTTATAGTATCATAGGGTCAAGAATGGCTAGACATAAGAGTGTTACACCTATGCGAATGCTGTTTTTACCCTAATCCATTCGGCCATGACTTGATAGGAGCCGAATGGATGGTGTTTTGTTGCCTTGTTAACATTTTTGTGTATTTTGTGATGATAACATGAATTTTGTAGTAAAGTCTTGATAAAATCCTTTTGCATGCTAGTTGATCATTTAGTTGTAATCCATGTTAGGCTTGCATGTTGAATTATGATAAAAATTTATTTGGAAATCATGTTGTTTTGGTTTGAAAAACCCGAAGGCATGCATGCATGTGGAATTCTCTTAGTTTGTTGTGAAATTTTGATCATTTGGAAAGATTTTGTTAGTGAGCCTTAATTTCAGTAGGAATAATGTGATAATATTGATTTATGCTTCTTGTTGCATGGTAATAATTTGTGGTTATCTTTTATAAAAATATATATCTTGTTGTTTCAAAGGCATGAAGATTTGCGATTTGTTAAGAGTAGTCTCTTTTGTTTTGCCATAGTTGCACCTTAGGTAAGGATGATCTCACCAAGGGTATTTTAAGAAAAAGGGAGTTAGTTCAGTAGAATACCAAGTATAGGTCTTGGTTTAAGTATTTAGTTGTTGTTAGTTGGGTTTGTCAAGTCAAAATCTTGGAAAATGAGAAGTTATAGTTTCTGCAGAAAAATCAGTTTAGTACCCTGAGGTTTAGAGTGAGTTTTGACCATGTCATTGATGTGCACTTTGAGGCCCAAGCTACCAGAAGTTAGTATGGGGAGTATATAATAGGTTTTAGGAGTTGGTTGGAGGTTTGCATGTCATTTGGTTAGGTGCACAAGTAGAATAACAAAACCTGTCCAGCAGGGGACAGTTTTGTTGCAACTTAGAAATAGGGAGATTTGGCCATGTCATGGGTAGGCCCTCATTAGGCCCAATTGGGCCTTAGTTAGAGGGTATGTCAGAGAAGTTTTTCCAACCATAGTTCATAGGATATGAGCTAGAACCATGTGTCACAAGTTAATTCAAGTCAGGGCATTTTCTGCCCAGAAAACAGGGGAACCTTGGACTTTTAGCTTAGGCCCAAGAAGGCCCAAGCCAGGCCTTTGAGCCACATCAAGCTTATGAGATGCCCTTAGGTCAGGAGAGTCTTGTGTAAAAATTTTGAAGAAAAACTTGTAGTTTAAGAGTGTCTAATGCACTCAAGAAACCTTAGTTACCATTCTGAAATTTGCACCAGTAAGCACTTTCACTTATCACATAGTTTTAGGACACTTAGAAGTGAGTATTAGGTCGACCACCATAGTTGTAAGATAGTATAAGGTCAGTAGAGCAAAAGGCACAAGTGAGGGTCAATAGGTTTTGGATAATTTAGGAAAGGCACATTGAGTTAGGAAGCCCAAATTCGAAGACTTCGTTTAGTTAGCGACCAAGTAATTTAAGTGGTGAGTCGAGATCATCCGAGCCTAGTGTGGCGTTATGGTGTATGTGATGTTATTTGATATTAATATACGATATGTGATTATGTGGCTACGTGTGTACATTTAAAAATATAAATGTTGGATATGAATTAAGTGTGTATAGGCCTAAGTGCCATCCATGTTTAATTTCGGGTTGTAAATAGGTTAAGATGGAAAGAATATATTATAATGAGGATTATTATTATTTATGTAGGATCTCGAGACGAGGGAAAACTTGCCTTAAAAGTCGAGTGAAGCTCCAGTTGTTGCTCCTACCAGTCAGACCAGACCAGTCTATCTCAAGGCAAGTGATTCAACTTGACCTTCGTATTTGCTGTAAACAGTTCATATATATATATCGATGCAATTATCCTGAGTCATTTTGATGTATTTAAATCAAGCATATCTTTTGTTTATCTTTGAGTTACATAGAGATGCCATGAACCCTCGAGTACATATTGCAAGTAGTTCAAAAGTCTTTCATGATAGTTTAATGCCATGATAAATTAGAGATGCGTTATGATATCTTATTGATCCTTTTGTTTATCATGCTATTGATCCCTGAGAAATCTTGATGTTGCACCCTGATGCTTTGATTCAACTCTTGAAATAACCTCGATAGAAACTTTATCTTGATACCTAAAAGCCAATCATTTCTTAAATACATTCATGATTGTTTGATAACCCTATCCTTACCCTAAAGCTTGATACCCTGTTATATACTGAGCTGATGATCGCTTTCTTTATATTTTAACACCTTTATCCTATTGGAACCAGTGATGCCTATCTTTTGATGTTCTAATACCTATATCTTGTCTACAACCGTTGCTTTAAGCCTAGTTTGGCATTACTCTTTCATCTTATCCAATAGCCTGGCTTAATTTCCTTGTCTAAGTTCTTGTTTATGGAAACCTCTAAATTACCCTAATATAGTAAAGTCTAGTAGATCATGGCCCTGAGATTTAGTGTCATATTTCCAGTGTTTCAAGTTGATCTATAATTCCTTGATAAAAATAATTACAGTCGAAAGAGATTTTGTCATAAATCGGCATCAGTTTTTAAAATGATTAAAACGTGGATTTTTCAGTCCCAAAGGGGGGCAAATGTTTTCTTGAATGGTGGATCTGGACTGAGACGCGAGTCCTTTCCACACTTATATTAGGCTTAAAAGTTGCCTAGGGATTCCCAATAATGTTTTAGAACCCAGCGAGGTTCGGGGTTACTTCGCGGCTGATCACCGGCTGTAATCCGTAGCGTCATAAAATGATTTTGATTAAGAATGATTTTAAAATTGTTTTGATGCAAGCATAATGATGCCAACTCACATAAGTTTTATCTCTTGATTATCATTGATTATGTCATTCCATTGTCATTCCTAAAGGTATATCTCGATTTATGCTTTGCGTTGTATTGTTAGCACTTGTTGAGCTTTTGGCTCACTTCTTGCTTTACCCTGATATTACAGCTAGCAGCCATGGTTAGATTCAAGCAGACTGCCCGTAAGACCTGTGATGCGGATGCTTATGTTCGAGCCCAGGTAGAATAAGTAATAATAGTTGTGTGAGGACTCGGTATTTGTAATCAGATGTAATAGTTGGTAGTGTTGGGCTGTTCCAAACCCTAAACTGTAAGATCTTGGATTTTGGTTATGTAGTACTCATTAAAATGATGTAATAACTATATTTATTTTGCTATTTAAGTTGGGGGTGTGACAGGTTTTGGTATCAGAGCTACGGTTTAGAGTCCCTGAACAGCCCAAATAGGTTATAGGACTTGTGAGTAGGTTATAGATATTATGCGAGAGAGTAGGTAAAGTAAATTATTATTAATACTCCTCTTATTGGTTGTCAGCAAAGGGCGCATTCCTCGTCATCCTCTGGGTCGGACGACACTATTGCTTTCTCCGTGTATGCTGAGTTGAGGCGCGAGTTCGACATGCTTCAGGGCAAGTACGACCAACTGATAGACCGACTGAAGAACGTGTATCCGGACAGCCGAAACTACGAAGGGAAGCCCAAGGAGCAGATGATTGCGAGACTTGAGACCTTGGTTCGGTACGTTAACACTAAGCTTGAGGAGATGCCAGCACACCGGGACCGTACCAGCCAGTATGTCATTCAGATGGTGGCGGATGAGCTCCAGAGCATTGTGAAGACACTTCGAGAGGAAAAGTCTACCAAGCCCCGTTCAGATGGAGTGGAGCCTTAGTTCTTTCCATTTACCTTTCATGTTGTTGTACTATCAGACTCTATGGAATCCCCCGGTTGTTTCCGTCTTTCCTTTAAATAAGCCTGTTATTTCTAGAATCAGACTATGTCCCAATCCTATGTACTGTGACCTTTAAAATTTCAATAATTATGTGCTATTGTTCCATTTGCTCTCAACTGTTATTTTATGTTTTTATCATCATATCTGCTTAATTTGGAAACGTGACCCCATATGTAAACAAGAATGCCATGCGATACCCTCGAATCATTTTATCAATTATATTTGTTATAACACAACTCTTATTTCAGGATCATGCCTCCCAAAAAGAAGAACCCAACAACCACCTTCACCACAGACCCAAACATTCTTCAACTACTGGAAACCTTGCAACAGCAAACTAATGCTATAGCTCAACAACAACTAACTCTTCAACAACGAATTGAAAACCAAGATAACCGTGAGCCATATCAACCACCTGAACCACCAGTACCACCAAGACAAATTGTCACTTTCAAGGTTTTTCAGAGTGTGAATCCACCTGTATTTCATGATACCACTGATCCAGTGATAGCAAACACATGGATCAAGGAGATAGAAAGGGCTTTTGAGTTGGTACAGTTAGGGGACGATCAGAAGACGCTGTATGCCACTTACTTCTTGAAGGGAGAAGTCATTTATTGGTGGGAATCAGTAAAAGCTATGGAAGTCACTCAGCAGATTTCTTGGGAGAGATTTAAGAAGTTATTTCTGGACAAGTATTACCCTAAGTACATGCAGAATCAGATGGAGCTAAAATTTCTTGAGTTAAAGCAAGGGAACATGACTGTACTGGAATATGAGAAGAAGTTCACTGAGTTGTCAAGGTTTGTGACAAAATATACCAGCACTGAGGAAGAAAAAGCAAAGAAATTTCAGCAAGGATTGGAGCCTTGGATCAGAGATAGGGTGGCTATGTTTGAACTTGAGACTTATGCGGGAGTAGTACAGAAAGCTGCTCTGATTGAGAATAATGGGATGCAGTCAAGGAAAGAGAGGGATAACAAGAAGAGGAAGGTTCCATTTTATGGAGAAAAGTCTGAAGCTGGAAATTCGCAAGATCGGAATGTAAAGAGGATTGGTTTCCAGAAGGGCGGAAATTTTCAAAGGAAAGGAAATTTGGGCAAAAGGCAAGAATCAAAAGGGAACAATCAGGCAAGCCAAGGGCAAGTTGGAGAAAACAGGTTCCAGAGGCCAGAATGCAAGCACTGTGGAAGAAGGCACCCCGGAGTATGCAATAAGCTGAGTATGACCTGTTATAGGTGCAATCAGAAGGGACATTTGGCAAATGAGTGCAAGATGCCGAAGCCAGGAGTTACGTGCTACAAATGTGGGAAGACTGGACACATGGCTAGGGAGTGTAAGGCAACAGGACCAGTCAGAGCTCTGATGAACGTGGCAAGTACCAGTGCAAGCGTGCCAGCTGAGGTATTGGCATTACCTCCACCACCCGCACCAACCCCGCAAGCAACAGCAAGGACATTTGATCTAAAGATGAAAGATGCTGTTCAGAATTCTGAGGTGATAGCAGGTACACTTTTACTCAAAAATGTCAAAGCCAAAGTATTGATTGATTCGGGAGCCACAAGATCTTTCATATCAGAATCTTTTGTTGATAAGATCCAATGTGATAAAACGGTTATGAGTGAGGTAGTAAATGTGGTAATTGCGAACCAAGAGAAGATTCCTGTGAATCAATTTTGTCCAAAATGTGAGATTGATATTTCGGGATATAAGTTCTCGGCCGACTTGATACTCTTCAAGCTGGGAGAGTTTGATATAATCTTAGGAATGGATTGGTTAGGAGAGAATAGCGCGCAGATAAATTGTAAGACCAAGAGAGTGAATTTAAAGACGAAGAGTGGAGAGAAGGTAGTATTTAAGGGACAGAGGCAAGAGCGACTATTTCTTACAATTATTCAGGCTAAGAAGTTACTTAGAAAAGGTTGTGAGTCGTTCCTAGCATATGTAGTGGATTCAGAGAGAGGCAGCCCCAGCATGGAAGATATTCCTGTAGTTAATGAGTTCCCCGATGTGTTTCCCGACGAACTACCAGGCTTACCACCAGATCGACAAATTGAGTTCGAGATCAACCTTGCTCCAGGCACGGAACCAGTTTCAAAGGCTCCGTATAGGATGGCACCAGCAGAAATGAAAGAGTTGGCGAGCCAGCTACAAGAATTGTTGGATAAGGGAGTGATACGACCAAGTACGTCGCCATGGGGAGCACCTGTTCTCTTTGTGAAGAAGAAAGATGGGAGTATGCGTCTATGCATAGATTACCGGGAGTTGAATAAAGTAACGATCAAGAACCGCTACCCGCTACCAAGGATAGATGACCTTTTTGATCAGTTAAAAGGAGCAAAATGTTTTTCGAAGATTGACTTGAGATCGGGATACCACCAATTAAAGATCAAGGAAGAAGATATTCCCAAGACCGCATTTAGGACCAGATATGGGCATTATGAATTCCTAGTAATGCCGTTTGGATTGACCAACGCCCCGGCCGCATTCATGGATCTGATGAATCGAGTATTTAAGAAGTATTTGGATAAATTTGTCGTGGTATTTATTGATGACATCCTTATTTATTCTAAATCGGAAGAAGAACATATGCAGCATCTCTGGATAGCATTGGAGATACTCCGACAAGAGAAGTTGTATGCCAAGTTTACCAAATGTGAGTTTTGGTTAAAGGAAGTTCAATTTTTGGGGCATGTTATTGGAAATGATGGAATTAAAGTGGATCCGGCGAAGATTGATGCAGTTATGAGTTGGGAGAGGCCAAGGACTCCTACGGAAGTGCGAAGTTTTCTAGGATTGGCCGGATACTATAGAAGATTCGTCAAGGATTTCTCGAAGATCGCCACACCATTGACCAAGTTAACCAGAAAGAATCAAAAGTTTGAATGGAGTGCAGAATGTGAAAATAGCTTTCAAGAGTTAAAACAGAAGTTGGTAACAGCTCCGGTGTTAGTACTTCCAGATGATCAAGGGAATTTTGTAATATTCAGCGACGCTTCACATAAGGGTTTGGGTTGTGTGTTGATGCAACACAGTAAGGTAATAGCATATGCGTCAAGACAGTTGAAGCCGCACGAGTTAAAGTATCCGACGCATGACTTGGAACTAGCCGCCATAGTGTTCGCACTCAAGATTTGGAGACACTATCTCTATGGAGAAAAGTGTGAAATCTACACGGATCACAAGAGCTTAAAGTACATTTTTACTCAGAAAGAGCTCAATATGAGGCAGAGGAGATGGCTGGAATTGATTAAGGACTATGACTGTTCGATAAATTACCATCCTGGAAAGGCGAACGTAGTGGCCGATGCGCTGAGTCGGAAGGAAAGATTGAATGCAATGATAACATCAAAAGAGTTATCTGAAGAAATCGGAAAATTTGAATTGGAACTTTGTGCTTATGGGAAAGTCAAAGAAGTTTGTCATGCAATGACCTTTCAGCCAACACTAATGGAAAAGATAAAGAAGTGTCAAGAGGAAGTAATGGAAAAAGAGAAAAATCAGTTATCTGGAGAAGAGATTAATACTAAAAAGGATGAGCAAGGAATACTAAGGTTTTCATCCAGAATATGGATTCCCCATGTATCTGAATTAAAGAATGAGATCCTCCATGAAGCCCACCATTCGAAATTTTCAATCCACCCGGGAAGCACCAAGATGTATCAAGACTTAAAGAAGAACTTTTGGTGGCCAAATATGAAAAGAGACGTGGCAGAATGGGTTGCGAAGTGCTATACCTGTCAGAAAGTAAAGGCAGAACATCAACGACCAAGCGGATTAATTCAGCCCCTGAAGATTCCAGAATGGAAATGGGAAAACATCGCTATGGACTTTATAGTAGGACTACCACGAACAAAGTCCGGACATGACGCAATATGGGTTATAATTGATCGTCTTACGAAGTCGGCGCATTTCCTTCCAATAAATGAGAAGTCGTCACTGGACAAGTTGGTTCATCTGTATGTGCACGAAATCGTATTAAGGCATGGAGTACCTGTATCAATAGTTTCAGACAGAGATCCCCGATTTAACTCAAGATTCTGGAAGCAATTCCAGGAATGTCTTGGCACGAAGTTGAATATGAGCACGGCGTATCACCCGCAGACTGATGGCCAGAGTGAAAGAACAATTCAAACAATTGAAGACATGTTGCGCAGTTGTGCAATCGATTTTGCTGGAAGTTGGGACGACCACCTGCCATTAATTGAATTTTCATATAACAACAGCTATCATTCCAGTATCGGCATGCCACCATATGAAGCTTTGTACGGGCGAAAATGTAGATCACCAACAAGTTGGGATGAAGTAGGAGAAGGAAGAATTCTCGGCTCAGAATTGGTACAACAGTTGCATGACTCAGTCAAGTTAATTCAGAAAAGGTTGCTTGCTGCTCAAGATAGACAGAGGAAGTATGCGGATCCCGCGCGTAAGGATGTTCAATTCCAAATTGGCGAAGCTGTGTTGCTAAAAGTGTCACCTAGGAAAGGGTTGATAAGATTTGGCAAGAAAGGAAAGTTAGCACCTAGATACGTAGGTCCTTTTGAGATTTTGAGCCAAGTAGGAAAGGTGGCCTACGAGTTGGCCTTACCACCTCAGTATCAGCATGTGCATAATGTGTTCCATGTGTCGTTGCTTAAGAAGTACAATCCTGACGCTAGCCATGTGATAGAATATGAACCTGTAGAAATTCAGGCAGACCTGTCATTTGTGGAGCAACCGGTTAAAGTACTCGACTGGCAAGTAAAGAGTCTTAGAAATAAATCAGTAAAGTTAGTGAAAGTACTTTGGAGGAACCCTAAGGTCGAAGAGTCGACTTGGGAGTTAGAGTCTGATATGCGTTCCCGGTATCCTCATCTGTTCTCTTAGATTCTGGGGACAGAATCCCTTAAGGGGGAGAGGATGTTACGACCGGCATTTTATGTAATATTATTTGTGAATAATATTAAGTTAAATAAAAATATATTCAATGCTTGTACGTTTGTGTGAGTGAAAATTTCTGCATTTTAAATTTGCTTTGGGTAGTATATGATTTTTTTCAAAGCAAGAATTTATTTAATTTCTTTATTTTTGATTTATAAGGAATATTCTAAGCTTTGGAAAAATTTTCTTTTAAAAGACATTTTGTACACAAATTTTGAAAATGATTTTATAAAGTCTCTAAAAATCCAAGTTATTTTATGGTATAAATTTTATAATTTTTGAACTTGTACTTTATTATATAAAAATAAATCTTTGGAAATTAGTTGCTTAATAATTATCAAATTACATGAATAACCTTGCATGCAAACTCTCTTCTATTTAACCAAAGGGCAAAGAAGACATTCTCCACCCCACTAACTCACATTTTGCTAGCCAAATTACCTCCTTGACCTTGCATGCAAACTTGCCTAACTTTAGCTAGAGGGTTACTCTTGTTATTTCCTAAATCCACTCACATTTAGTCTAGTCAAAGACATAAAAACAAAACTAAAGTGATGATCACTCCATTTTCACTCCACCCTCCCCTTTTCTCCTCCCTCCCTCTCGGCTCAACCCTCACTCTCGGCCATCCCATAGCCGAGGCCCTCCATCCCCTTCATTTCTTCATTCTTTCACCCAAACAATCATCTTATATTCAAGTAATTTTACTCCCTATATGTTATTCTTATATATTTCAAAAGTATAGAGTGAAAAACCTATGTTTTGACCTTGCATGGTGATGTTTTTGTTAAACTCAAAGTGAACCTCCTTGATTCTTGTGAATCTAAGGCTTTCACCATGAGTTATAGTATCATAGGGTCAAGAATGGCTAGACATAAGAGTGTTACACCTATGCGAATGCTGTTTTTACCCTAATCCATTCGGCCATGACTTGATAGGAGCCGAATGGATGGTGTTTTGTTGCCTTGTTAACATTTTTGTGTATTTTGTGATGATAACATGAATTTTGTAGTAAAGTCTTGATAAAATCCTTTTGCATGCTAGTTGATCATTTAGTTGTAATCCATGTTAGGCTTGCATGTTGAATTATGATAAAAATTTATTTGGAAATCATGTTGTTTTGGTTTGAAAAACCCGAAGGCATGCATGCATGTGAAATTCTCTTAGTTTGTTGTGAAATTTTGATCATTTGGAAAGATTTTGTTAGTGAGCCTTAATTTCAGTAGGAATAATGTGATAATATTGATTTATGCTTCTTGTTGCATGGTAATAATTTGTGGTTATCTTTTATAAAAATATATATCTTGTTGTTTCAAAGGCATGAAGATTTGCGATTTGTTAAGAGTAGTCTCTTTTGTTTTGCCATAGTTGCACCTTAGGTAAGGATGATCTCACCAAGGGTATTTTAAGAAAAAGGGAGTTAGTTCAGTAGAATACCAAGTATAGGTCTTGGTTTAAGTATTTAGTTGTTGTTAGTTGGGTTTGTCAAGTCAAAATCTTGGAAAATGAGAAGTTATAGTTTCTGCAGAAAAATCAGTTTAGTACCCTGAGGTTTAGAGTGAGTTTTGACCATGTCATTGATGTGCACTTTGAGGCCCAAGCTACCAGAAGTTAGTATGGGGAGTATATAATAGGTTTTAGGAGTTGGTTGGAGGTTTGCATGTCATTTGGTTAGGTGCACAAGTAGAATAACAAAACCTGTCCAGCAGGGGACAGTTTTGTTGCAACTTAGAAATAGGGAGATTTGGCCATGTCATGGGTAGGCCCTCATTAGGCCCAATTGGGCCTTAGTTAGAGGGTATGTCAGAGAAGTTTTTCCAACCATAGTTCATAGGATATGAGCTAGAACCATGTGTCACAAGTTAATTCAAGTCAGGGCATTTTCTGCCCAGAAAACAGGGGAACCTTGGACTTTTAGCTTAGGCCCAAGAAGGCCCAAGCCAGGCCTTTGAGCCACATCAAGCTTATGAGATGCCCTTAGGTCAGGAGAGTCTTGTGTAAAAATTTTGAAGAAAAACTTGTAGTTTAAGAGTGTCTAATGCACTCAAGAAACCTTAGTTACCATTCTGAAATTTGCACCAGTAAGCACTTTCACTTATCACATAGTTTTAGGACACTTAGAAGTGAGTATTAGGTCGACCACCATAGTTGTAAGATAGTATAAGGTCAGTAGAGCAAAAGGCACAAGTGAGGGTCAATAGGTTTTGGATAATTTAGGAAAGGCACATTGAGTTAGGAAGCCCAAATTCGAAGACTTCGTTTAGTTAGCGACCAAGTAATTTAAGTGGTGAGTCGAGATCATCCGAGCCTAGTGTGGCGTTATGGTGTATGTGATGTTATTTGGTATTAATATACGATATGTGATTATGTGGCTACGTGTGTACATTTAAAAATATAAATGTTGGATATGAATTAAGTGTGTATAGGCCTAAGTGCCATCCATGTTTAATTTCGGGTTGTAAATAGGTTAAGATGGAAAGAATATATTATAATGAGGATTATTATTATTTATGTAGGATCTCGAGACGAGGGAAAACTTGCCTTAAAAGTCGAGTGAAGCTCCAGTTGTTGCTCCTACCAGTCAGACCAGACCAGTCTATCTCAAGGCAAGTGATTCAACTTGACCTTCGTATTTGCTGTAAACAGTTCATATATATATATCGATGCAATTATCCTGAGTCATTTTGATGTATTTAAATCAAGCATATCTTTTGTTTATCTTTGAGTTACATAGAGATGCCATGAACCCTCGAGTACATATTGCAAGTAGTTCAAAAGTCTTTCATGATAGTTTAATGCCATGATAAATTAGAGATGCGTTATGATATCTTATTGATCCTTTTGTTTATCATGCTATTGATCCCTGAGAAATCTTGATGTTGCACCCTGATGCTTTGATTCAACTCTTGAAATAACCTCGATAGAAACTTTATCTTGATACCTAAAAGCCAATCATTTCTTAAATACATTCATGATTGTTTGATAACCCTATCCTTACCCTAAAGCTTGATACCCTGTTATATACTGAGCTGATGATCGCTTTCTTTATATTTTAACACCTTTATCCTATTGGAACCAGTGATGCCTATCTTTTGATGTTCTAATACCTATATCTTGTCTACAACCGTTGCTTTAAGCCTAGTTTGGCATTACTCTTTCATCTTATCCAATAGCCTGGCTTAATTTCCTTGTCTAAGTTCTTGTTTATGGAAACCTCTCAATTACCCTAATATAGTAAAGTCTAGTAGATCATGGCCCTGAGATTTAGTATCATATTTCCAGTGTTTCAAGTTGATCTATAATTCCTTGATAAAAATAATTACAGTCGAAAGAGATTTTGTCATAAATCGGCATCAGTTTTTAAAATGATTAAAACGTGGATTTTTCAGTCCCAAAGGGGGGCAAATGTTTTCTTGAATGGTGGATCTGGACTGAGACGCGAGTCCTTTCCACACTTATATTAGGCTTAAAAGTTGCCTAGGGATTCCCAATAATGTTTTAGAACCCAGCGAGGTTCGGGGTTACTTCGCGGCTGATCACCGGCTGTAATCCGTAGCGTCATAAAATGATTTTGATTAAGAATGATTTTAAAATTGTTTTGATGCAAGCATAATGATGCCAACTCACATAAGTTTTATCTCTTGATTATCATTGATTATGTCATTCCATTGTCATTCCTAAAGGTATATCTCGATTTATGCTTTGCGTTGTATTGTTAGCACTTGTTGAGCTTTTGGCTCACTTCTTGCTTTACCCTGATATTACAGCTAGCAGCCATGGTTAGATTCAAGCAGACTGCCCGTAAGACCTGTGATGCGGATGCTTATGTTCGAGCCCAGGTAGAATAAGTAATAATAGTTGTGTGAGGACTCGGTATTTGTAATCAGATGTAATAGTTGGTAGTGTTGGGCTGTTCCAAACCCTAAACTGTAAGATCTTGGATTTTGGTTGTGTAGTACTCATTAAAATGATGTAATAACTATATTTATTTTGCTATTTAAGTTGGGGGTGTGACAAGAATAGTTGATGAAGTCCATAAACTCATACAGCTCATCCTGAGTTGGAGCCTCTACTAGCTTTTCAGTAGGTATTCCTAATGCCATATTGACATGATCCTCAAAGATCTCCACTTGTTGGCCCTTGATTGTGCAGTTTATTACAATTGATACAGTTTGCTTCTCATGCACAATTGTTCTTGTTACTGCTGTATTCCAAAAATCCCCTAACACATCCAAGTAAAGCACAGGATTAGCATTAAGAGCCCCTACAAAGTAGGTCTCAGACAAGAACTTGACAAAACATTTGAAAGTTTCAGGTGCTTAGTTTGCATCTAAGAATGCAAGGAAGTTAGTTTTCTTTGGGATGAAAGGTACAATATTATTTGCTGCCATTGTTATTGGTATGAAGTTTAGTGGGTAAGAAAAATTAGTGAGAAAGGAGTTGAAACGAGAGAGAAATCGATTTTGAATTGAAAAAGCTAGGTCACATGAGTTCTCGAAAGTGTAAGTATGTATATGTATCGAGATGTCTGGGTATTTATAGTAAAAGCAAATGACTTGTCGAGAAGTCAAAAATAGATGTTTGGAGTATACTTATCGAGAAGTCATTTTGAGATCTAAAAAAAACCTATCGATAAGTCATTTTATTTATTCTTGTAGAGAACTAAAAATTAACTTATCGAGATGTCAGATAAATACCCAGTTTGTCCAAAATGGACTGAATTTGATTCCAATATTTATTTGAATATATCAAATTAAAATCAGAATTATTTTGTCAAAAGTATTTTACCAAAATAATTTATTGAATTAAGTTATTTCAGTTCTGAGTTAATCATAAGTCTAAAATTATACTTGTAGAGAACTATGTAAGTTAACACCTGTAGAGAAATCTACAATGACTTATCGATAAGTCATCATAAAGCTTATCGAGAAGTCACTCGAGAAGTCTTAAAATGACTTGTCGATAAGTCAGTTAGACTTATCGAGAACTCAGTTTTCTATATACTTTTAATCACTTTGATTATGTCTTGTGTTAATTTTACATATTGAAGATGAAAATCAACAGTTAAATAGTTTACTTAGAATTTGAAAAATCCAAGCTGAGGTTTGAAGTTTTGAAAAATAAATATGTAGAGATTTCTGAAATATTTATAATTCATATTTCAGTTAATTTCTAATAAAATCAAATTAACTTTGATTTACTGGAAATTAATCTGCTGCAAAATATTAGCTAAGTTATTGCCTTAGGATGACGAATTTAGCATCCCAATTTCACCTACAAGTCTAGTGAAAGTTGCTTCATCTAAAGGTTTAGTAAAAATGTCAGCTAGTTGTTTTTCTGTTGGAACAAAAATGAGCTCAATGGTACCATTTGTAGCATGTTCTATAATAAAATGGTACATTACATCAATATGCTTTGTTCTAGAATGATTGACTGGATTAACCACTATAGATATAACACTAGTATTGTCACACATAATTGGAATTTTGTGTAACACTAGGCCATAATTCATTAGCTGATTTCTAATCCAAAGCACTTGAGCACGGCAACTTCCTGCAGCTATATATTCAGCTTCAGCTGTGGAAGTTGACACAAATTGTTGTTTCTTGCTGTACCAGGATACAAGTCTTTGTCCAAGAAATTGACAGCTTCCACTAGTACTCTTTATGTCAACCCTGCATCCAGCAAAGTCTGTATTTGTGTAGCCAACAGTTTCAAAACCAGTTCCCTTAGGATACCATAATCCCAAGTTTGGAGTCCCCTTTAAATCTCTGAAAATCCCCTTCACAACCATTAAATGTGATTTTTTTGGATTGGTTTGGAATCTTGCACACAGACATGTAGCAAACATGATGTCTGGTCTACTTGCAATTAAATAAAGCAATGATCCAATCATCCCTCTGTAGATTAAAATATCTACACTTTTACCCTTTTTATCTTCATCCAACTTCGTTGCTGTAGACATATGTGTAGATTCAGGTGAACAATCAACCATACCAAACTTTTTCAATAAATCTTTAACATACTTAGTTTGGCTGATAAAGATTCCATCATTTCTTTGACTGACTTGAAGTCCAAGAAAGTAACTTAATTCCCCCATTTTACTCATTTCATATTCACTCTGCATAAGCTTGGAGAATCTTTGGCAAAGCTTTTCATTTGTAGAACCAAAATTGATATCACCCACATAAATCTGAACTAGGATCATATCATCACCATGCTTCTTGTAGAAGAGAGTTTTGTCTATAGTGCCTCTAGCAAAACCATGTTTAAGTAAGAATTCTGACAATGTATCATACCAAGCTCTAGGTGCCTGCTTTAGTCCATATAGAGCCTTGAGTAACTTGTACACAAAATCTGGAAATTTTGGATCTTCAAAGCCAGGTGGCTGTTGCACATAGACTTATTTTTCTAGCTCACCATTTAGGAAGGCACTCTTGTCATCCATTTGATACACTTTGAAATTTGAATGTGCAGCAAATGCTAGAAAAATCCTTATTGCTTCAAGTCTTGCAACTGGAGCAAAAGTTTAATCATAATCAATTCCTTCTTCCTGTGAGTAGCCTTTTGTAACCAACCTTGCTTTGTTTCTGGTAACTATACCATTTTCATCCATCTTGTTCTTGAACACCCATTTTGTTATAATTACACTTATGTTCTTAGGTGCAGGAACTAACTCCCAAACTTTATTTCTTTCAAACTGATTAAGCTCTTCCTGCATGGCAGATATCCAATTAGGATCCATAAGAGCTTCCTTAATTTTCTTAGGCTCTACTTGAGACAGAAAGCATGCATGTAGGCACGCATTAGCAGTTGTACTTCTAGTCCTTACACCGGTATTAGGATCACAAATTATTGCATTTTGATTGTGACTCCTATCCCATTTTATGGTATGAGTTTGTTGACTGGTGCCTTCATCATTTTCGTCATTATTTTTATGACTGGTAGATTTTTCCTCTCTTTCTCCCCCTGAGTTTGTGCTATCAAATTCAGGTATATGAGATGAGCTTCTATTTTCATGATTTTCCTATTCAGTAGTCTCTTCATTCATCATTTGTTGTGCATTGACTTCATCTTCTTCATCACAATCACTGTTAATGTTGAGGTTTTTAAATGCAAGGGCTTCAGCTTCATTTTCATCAAGGAATTCCAAGCATGGACACTTGTCATCATCAAAGGTCACATTTGTGCTCTCTATAATTTTCTTTTGATCAATTACATAGACCTTGTAGGTAGTTCTCTCCAATGAATATCCCAGAAAAATTGCTTCAAAAACCTTTGAGTCAAATTTTCCCACATATTCAGAGTTGTCTTTTAAAATGTAACATTTGCTTCCAAACACATGAAGATGCTTTCCGATAGGCTTTCTCTTAAGACATGATGGAGTAAGGTGATTTTCCATGAATCTTGTTAATAAGATATCTGTTTTGAGTGTAGCATGCAGTGTTAACAACTTCTTCCGAAAAACTAGTTGGCAACTTGGCATCTTGCAGCATTGTTCTTGCACCTTCAACTAATCTCAACTACCCCATTTTGTTGAGGTGTTCTAGTAGCAGAGAATTCTTGAATAATGCCTTTGTTTTTGCAGAATTCACTTAGTGTTGCATTTTTGAATTCTGTTCCATTATCACTTCTCAATCTCTTTACACAATTTTGATCTTCAATCTGTTTCTCTATTTTCTTTATGTGCTCAATTATGATATGTGGAGTTTCATCTTTAAAGTGCATGAACTCTACCAAGTGTATCTTGAGAAATCATCCACCATCACAAGTGCATATTTGTTCCTTGAAATTGATAAGACATCTACTGGCCCAAACAAATCCATATGAATAAGTTGCAATGGTGCACTTATGGAATTCACCGTTTTTGACTTGTGACTTGATATTTTCATTTTTTCCTTTCTGACAAGCTTCACAAACTTCAATTTGAACAAACTCTAATTTTGGCATGTCCCTTACTAACTCTTTCTTGACCAAGGTGTTTATTGCCTTGATGTTCAGATGTGAGAGTTTCTTATGTCATAAGTTTCTTTGCTCTATAGATGCCTTGGTGTAGAAGCAACATATACCATCCTCATTTATTGAGTCCAAGTCTGCAACAAACAAGCTTCCTTTCTTTTCTCCTTTCAGAGCAACTTCATTGGTTTTTTTGCTAATGAAAATACATTCTTCTTTATCAAATAAAACTTTAAAATCTTTGTCTGCAAACTGGATGACACTGAGAAGATTTACTTCAAGACCAGCTATGAATGTTACATCATCAATGACAACATTTCCAGAAATAATCTTCCCATATCCCATTGTGAATCCTTTGTTGTTGTCTCCAAAGGTCACCAAAAGGCCAACCTTCTCTTCAAATTATGATAGGAGGGCCTTATCACCTGTCATATGTCTGGAGCATCCTCTGTCTATGATCCATATGACCTTCTTCATTTTGCCCTTAACACAATGAGTTTTAAGTGTGTTTAGCAATCCAAGCAGTGTTGGGCAATTTCTTCTTGTTATCTGATTTGGAAAAAGTTGAATGAGTTGTCTCAGATAAAATAGAATTCATTGATCATTGTGCATTTTCCCTATTTGTTGTAGACTTAATTTTTTTTCTTTGAGGACTACTCTCTGCTTGTGGTAACTCTTCATCACTTTCAAGTTGCAAGGGATGCAATCAAACTTGTCACAAAATGAGTAGGGATCATTTGCATCAGCTTCATTATATTTACAGGCTCCTTCAACTGGCTTGCTAACAACCTTTTTACAAAGGTGAGTTAGGTGATTCACAGAGCCACATTTCTCACATTCCTTTCTTGGAGCATCTGCAACATAAGAAAAATTGTTGCATTTGTTTATTCAAATCTTCCCATTTCTATTTTTCTTCTTCTTTCTTGCATCTTCAGTTTTTGTTTCCTTGAAAGGTGTCTTGGAACCTTGGTTGTCCATGCGCTTCTCTACAGTTTTGGAAGATTGAGTTGTTTATGCATTTTTCTTCTCTTTGTCTTCGTCAGCAATTTCTTGCTTTATGATCAACTCATCTTCACTAAAGTCTATTTCACATGCTTTGAACATAGGTGAGCCAACCTTTTTCAGCATAGCTGGAACATCTTCATTTTCATTAGCTTTCCCTTTTTCACCTACAACTTTCTTCTTGTTGTTCAAGGCATCATAATCAAGACCAATAGCAATATTTGTACATGGTTTGTTCTTCTCATGGTATTGTCCAACCAATTCAGATGCATTTCTGAAAGATTTCAACTTGACTTCATTATTTTCTAACTTCTCCCTTAACACAGCTTCAATCTCATTTGCACACTTAAGCTTGTTCTTTAGATATGCATTTTCTTGTTTCACAGCTTCAAGCTCTACCAGCAACAATTCAGTTTCTTGCTTCTCATTTTCAAGTTTCTCATTTATCTTTGTTAGTCTGCTAACCTCTTCATTAGCAGCAACCATACTTGTATGAATATGAAACATTTATGTGCTCATCCTTTTAACAGTTTCCTTATGTTGACTCATATTTAAATCAATGGTGGTAAGATTTGGTACCTGTGTTTTTTATGAGGATGACTCTCCTTGCTCCAAGGCCATAAATGCATAATTTCCAACTTCCTCATCTTCATTATTATCAGAATCATCCCAATTCTTTCCCTCAGCAATATAGGCTTTAATTGTTTCTTCAGAAAAGCTTCATACTTTACTTCCAGTTCAAGATAAACTTTGTCTTTATTTGCTTTTTGGGTTTCCTGCATTCTGTAGAAAAATGGCCTAGCTCATCACAGTTATAGCACCTTATTTTGGATCTGTCAACGAATCCAGTTTTATAACCATTTTTGCTATCAGATGTGTACTTCCCTTTTTGCTTTCTAGTTGTTGTCTTTATTGAATGATTGTCCTTTACCCTTGAAGAATCTTGGCTTCTTTACTCTAATGTTAGAGAAATTTCTTTCCAAATAGGCCATTGACTGATCTAGCTCATCAAGTTCATCCAAGGTGTAGAACTCATCTTCTTCCAATTCCAGTATGACTTGTTCATGTGAATCATTGTTTCTTTGCTCACTTGTTGAGACAACTGAAGTCTGGGATCTTGGCTCATCATTAGAGGTTTGGCTTTCATTGACAATTAGAGCACTTGAGCCATCTACAACATGTCCTTGACCAGCCCTTAATGACTTCCTTTGAATCATTTACAATTCAAATGTTTTTAAGATTCCATACAGAACTTCGAGAGTTATTCTACTCAGGTCTCTCCCTTCTCTAATTGCTGAAATTTTATGTTCCAAATCGTCAGGGAATGTGAGCAAAAACTTCAATTTCACTTCTTCAGCTTCATAGTATTTGTCATGCAGCTGCAAGTCATTAATCATCTTGTTAAACCTTTCATACACATCAGTAATACTTTCTTTTGGCTTAGCCATGAAACCCTCATACTGTGAAATCAGTATCCTTCTTTGATTTGACCTAACTTCCTCAGTTCCTTCACACAATATCTCTATCTTTTCCCAGACCTGCTTAGCAGTATCACCGTTGCCAATATTGTTGTACATTACATTGTCAAGTGACTTTATTAGGATCAACTGCGAGCCACTGTCCAGGGAGACTTTTTCTTTCTCGGGCTCAGTGTACTCTGAAGGATCTTTAGGAGCATAATGAGCTGGGATGACAATGTCTCCATCTGTAAATTCCTCAACTCCAACCATAGGAGTGAAGGGCCCATTTTTTAGAATCTGAATGTATAGTGGATTGGCCATCCTGATAGACAGCAACATTTTCTTCTTCCAAAGAGTGTAGATAGTTTTATCAAAAGTAGGGATTTTAATGCTACCGATTTTCTGTGTATTCATTCTTCCAAGATCTTAAATCTGTTTGCTTTCAGAAGTTACTCTGATACCACTTGTTAGATAATGAATCACGCACGGGGGGGGGGGGGTGAATGTGTGTTTTGTGTTTTTTTGCTTTTCTTGAATTGTTTAAGGTGGTGAACAAAGTAAATTAAATCTTGGAGAGAAATGTGCTAATACTGAAATTAAAAAAGTAAGAACAGTGGATACAAATCTTTCAAAACTCACTTAATTTTATATTAAAATTAAGAATGTTTTTCTACAAAATTTCTAGGCTCTTTGTTGATAAAGAGCTTAGCTTCTTCCTTGAGAAATACAAGATTTTTCTGATCTAAATTGTTACAACTCACAAAGCATCCAGTGTTCACTTTATAGAACAGTAAACATTGGTTATTACATAACATGCGACAACATGAGCTAAACCCTATTTTTAGATAATCAAATCATTCTATTTCTGGCTTAGTGTATCTTTGCTAATCTTGCACGCCTGTGACTTTACTCTTCCAGTTAATCTTGGCCTTTGATCTTGTACTCTTCAAGTTGCTTTTGTACACTTGTCAATCCAACTTGATTAGATTGTTTGTTGATTGATAATCTTGGATATTGAACTGGTCTGCATTTTGTACTTTGAGTTTTACCTCGAGATCTCCAGTTTGATATATCGAGAACTTGACATCTCGATAAGTATAATGGCTTATCGAGATCTCTCATAACTCTATAATTATTTTAACTTGTAGAGGTGTTTGAGTTCTCTATAAGAGAATTTAGCTTGTCAAGGTCTCTCATCTTCATGTCTTCACTTTGGCTTATCGATATCTCGGAGTTCTCTAGTGACTAATTGACTTGTCGATAACTCAGAGTTCTCTAGTGATATTTGACTTGTCAATCTCTAAGAGTTCTCTAGTAAAATTTGACTCGTCGATAACTCAGAGTTCTCTAGTGATATTTGAATTGTCGATATCTCAGAGTTCTCTAGTGAAATTTGACTTGTCAATATATCTGAGTTCTCTAGTAAAATTTGACTTGTCGATGTCTCTGAGTTCTCTAGTGAAGAAATGACTTGTCGATATCTCCAATATTCATGTCTTCAATTTGGCTTGTCGACATCTCTGAGTTCTCTAGTAGCTTTTCTGACTTCTCTATAAGTCATTCTGGATTTCTCGAATGACTTCTCTATAACACTAAATATGTGACTTGTAGAGATCTTGACTTAGAACATTTTTCTCAAAACAGATTTATTCAACTCCAAGCTTCTTCATAATTCTTCTGAGGCATGATCTTCTTGATCTTCTTCCAGATAAAATTATTAGGCTTGATACTGTTTACTGGAAAAAGACTCCAGTCTGCTCTTTGACATTTTCACAGACTTTAAATGTTACAATACAAAATGCAAACTAAGATTACAATACAACTTACTTATGGTTGTCAATTTGACTTAGACTTGTTATTGTACAGGCGTGTCTTGCACAACAATAGCCCGTATCCCCCCCCCCACATAGATAATATTTCATGGGCCTTGCACATAACACAAGCCTATATATACCCACATTTAGGGTTGTGCAAACGGTTAATCAAAACCGAAACCGAAATTTATTTAGGTTAACCAAAATCAAAATGTTGAAAAATCTTACCGAAAACCGAACCGAATTTAATCCGGTTTTGAAACCGAACCAAAATTAGTAATGCGGATTATAACGAAAATCGAAATTTTAAAACTGAAATTTAGAACAAGTGATGAAAATATTGTTTAAGCAGTCAGATCAGAAGCACTTTTTCGTTCTCCTGGACTAAAATGATATAATATATGATCACTGAATAGAGAACTCGTAACAGAGAAGATTGATAATATATCAATTTAACATGCAGGATGACAATGGAGAGACTAACTTAAAAGTTAATCTAGAGATCCTAGCAATTAATTTATATAAAATTGGGCTAATTATCATATATATTACGTTGTCGTATATTTTAACATCTATATATCTAGATAATTAGATCCATTTGTGACGTGTCATGTATTTGACATCAAAAATATTTTAGTACAATTAGTAGAGATTTTTTAGTGTATTGGCAAGACAATGACAATATATGTAAACTAATAAACATCATGCATCAAATTTATAATAATAGAAGAATAAGCTGAAATAAGCATTGAGATTCAGCCGCAACCCATAAATCATTAAAAATATTCAATAAATAATAGTATTTCATGATTCCAACATTGATAAATAGACAAACACCTAAAGTACTTTACAGTTAACAACCTGCAACTACAGAAATAGAATTACACAAGTTTTTTGTCTGCCTCCACAACTTTTTCACTAAGTCAAGAAAACTAAGTATAACCTACCAAATGCTCTGAAATTTGATTACCGATTGATACCACAAAAGTTTTCCCAAAATTCTTAATTCAAGTCTCCTGCACAAAGCACAATAAAAGAACATTAGTAGGTTAAGTCAATGGACAAATTTTAATTGGATTATGTAGTTGTTAATTTGCTGTATACACTCAAAAGAGTGGAATAGAACAAAAAAATAGTAGTATTCATCAAATTTAAACACTTAATAAAAACAGAGAGTAAAATTATATAAGAATAAAAGGGAATTATCGTATTCTCACATCTGGAGCAGGAAGACCACAGCCTCTAATGCCTATCTTTTCTAAAGTTTGCCATATTTTATTAATAATTTTATTAAAACCAGCCAGTAGGAAGCATGCAATTTTATTTAAAACCAACAGTACCAATATATCAACAGCAACACCAGGCCACATAGTAGACTAAAAATGATCACATATGAGACTAGCAGTAGGCAGACCAGAGAAAAATACCCGTTGTCAGGCCTGAGGATGTGACTGTGATTGGGTAGTTGCATTAGTTGATGTTGTCGCCGATGTTTAACTTGCACCTACATCCATTTGCTTCAATGCTGAAAATAATAATAACTAACCATTGAGAAATGTAAATTCCTAAAACATAAAAATTGGAGATCATTAAATTAAAAGACAAGGGCATACATTTATCAAGTTCTTTCATTTCTTCAGGATCCTCTTCAACATTAATAGCTTTTGTGGTTTCTCTCATCAAATCTTGAGCACACACAAGGGCTTCAACCATTTTAGGAGTTAAAGAACTTCTAAGATCATTAAGAACTCTACCACCGGTGCTAAAAGCCGATTCCCGAAGCTACCGTGGAAATTGGAAAAGCTAGAATGTCACGAGCCATTTGAGATAGAATGAGAAATCTTAACGAATTAAATTTCCACCAACCCAATATGTCAAAACCATCAGAATTCATAAATATTTTTGGCTTCTCACTCAAATACTCTTCCAAATCCGATGAACTACCATCACTTGAAATCATTCCATAATCTTTTTTAAATTGCATGCTCAATAATTGAGATGGATGCACTTGGCCAATATTTTGGGCACTTATTTGCTCTATAGCATCATCTCTTTGTTTATTCGTGCAATCCTAGATTTATATTCATTAAACATTCTAGATAATGTTTCTTCTAAATACTCTCCCATCAATACCCCAGTTGCTTCTCCATAAGTGTCTAAGCATGTATACCACAAATTGTAGCTTATGTCTTGGATCAAGTATCACCGTAATAAACAAAAGTTTGTTCATGTTTGTTGGATCCCCCCAATACTTGTTACTTATCTAACATTTCTTTTCCAATATTATACTTGTGTTCATTTGTACCATATGTCCATTCATTCAAGATAGAATGAATGGCATATACCTCATGTAAGAAAATTTTAGAAGTGACATAAGATGTTCCCAAAATCTTCAATGTAAGATCATAAAAAAATTTCAAGAATGAAGAAAATTTTCTCTTGGTAACCCAATCATCACTTGTAGGCCTTCCATCAACATTATTTACCTTGAGATGTTATTTGTAACTAGGATCTTGCATATCATACCTATCAAATGCTCTTTCATATTTTTCTGCCACATCTAACATCTCATATGTTGAATTCCATCTAGTGTCCACATCAAGAATCAAACACTTTTTAGGCTCAACTTTTCATATTCTGCACATTCCATGAACTTGAACTCTCTAGCGGGTGATTATCTCACATATCCCACGGAACTTCTCACCTTACTAATTGATTCATCAAACACACCCAATCCATCTTTAACAATTAAATTTAAAATATGGACAACACAAATTAAGTGCAAATATGTTCACCATGCAAAACACTAGTACCCCAATTACCAATCCTATCTTTCACTTTTTCCATTACAACATCATTAGAGCTAGCATTATCCATCGTGATAGATAAGACTCTAGTAATCCCACATTCCACTAAATAATTCTCAATTCTCATAGAAATTGTTTTACCCTTATGACTAATAAGTGGACAAAAGTTTAATATTCTTTTATACAACTTCCATTCTTTGTCAATGAAGTGTGGGGTCAAACACATATAATTAATTCTTTGATTAGAAGTTCATGATTCCGTGGTTAGGCAAAAAAGTTGTGTTGATTCAAGCAATGAGCCTTTTAAATCAATTCTCTTAATATAAAACATTCCATAACAATCACGTGCAACCGTCCATCTTGATGGAATTTGAAATATTGGTTACATGGTAACCATGAACTCTCTAAAGCCCAAACCCTCCCCAAACCTAAATGGTAACTCATCAATAATAATCATCTTAATGTATTTCTCTCTAACCAAATCCTTGTTGTAAGTCCAAGTACTCAATGAAGTGGCACCGTTATCCTTACAATTTGAAAAGCTAATTTAGTTTGACAACCTTGAACATTATATGACTTGCAAGTTTTCAAATGATTGTGAAAACTACTAGTACCATTAGACGAAGAATTGGCAAATAAATCACTACCACAATATTTACACTTAGTTTTCTAGTTATCATTCACATCTTTGTATCTATTGAAGTGATCCCACACATTGCTTCTTGGTCACATAGGCTTTCTGTTTCGCTTCCTATTCCTAGGATTTGAGGTTCCACTTTCGTTCTCATCTTCAATAATGAATTTTATGCCCGCTTCTTGGCCATCTTGTTCTTCTACCTACAAAGTTAACAAAAAGAGATTAAAAAAACATAATTACCGATTGACAAAAATTAATACACAAAGACAAAAGTACAGTTACAGTAATTAGTTTAAACTAAAGATTAAATAAGGAAGATTCAGCATCTAATAATTACTGATTATGTCAAAATAGAGATAAAAGATTCATCTTAGTATTCGGTCGCACTTCAAACTTTGGAGTTGAAGGCTGCTGTTAAACTTAAAACTAGATTTAGGGTAACTTAAAAGAATGGTACGTATGACGTATCTATCTATTATTTCATATGTATTTATCTAGTGTAAATATTAATATTTATTAATATAAATAGTTTTTCGGTTAACCAATTAATCGCGTTAAATAACCGAATTTTAGGAAAATGAGTACGGAAAATCGAACCGAAATTCTATAAAATGGTTAACCGGACCGAATTTTTTCGATTAATCGGTTCGATTTCAGTTAAATGAACCATTTGCACAGTCCTACCCCCAGTTATTTCAATACATATGTGCACACATTTAATACATTTCTATCACATTCAATTTCCGATAAGTTTACTCTACCTTCTCTCTACTTTCTCTCTCTAGAAATAAATACACAATCACATACTTGTATTATGACTCTCTCCTACCGGATACTTATTCTCGCGTCAGAGGCTCTTACCTAGTCATAACCCCCCTGCCGGCATTTCCGTTTCAGGAAACTTGGAGGCGACAAGGTCGACAAGATCAACAAGATCAACAAGGTTGACAAGGTCAACGAGATTAACTAGGTCAACAAGATCAACAATATTAACAAGATGAACTAGCCCGGCAAGCCCAACACACAAGCATAATACTAATTAAAGTTAGACGATAGAACGACTTATCAATAGTTAATAATTGATCTTCATTATTTCTTTGAGTCAAGGTTGGTATTAATGATGTGTTAGGAATATGTTGTGTACTTGATGATAAGCTAAACAAAATACCTTAGTAGATTTAACTTAGTGAATTTTGTAGAGTTATAGTCCCGACGGATGACTAACTGATATCCATCGGGTGAGTAGCTTATGTAACAATAAGTACTGTAGCACATTTCTGTAAACAACTTTGTATAGATTCTGTAGTAGCTTATAAATCATGTAGACTGCTAGTAGATGTGCAGAATAAGTTGATTAAATGTAAATATAAGACGTCTTGTAATTCTGCACAAATGAAATGGAGTCAAGTGATAAAGGGCTAACCGACGGATGATCAACAAAGCTACCCGACGGATGATCAACAAGGCTACCCGACGGATAACAAGCATGTACCCGACGGATGATCAATTCAAATATCTGTTGACAGTGACAACACAGTCACATGCATCGAGAGTTTGCAAAAGGAATGTGGCAGCCTGTTTAGCAGGGTTTTAAGAACAAAGAAGCATTGCCATTTCCATGCTATTATGAAGATATTCAAAGATGCTGGAATAGAGTAGTGAAGAAGTATGGAGTTAGACTTGATAGGTTTTGTTTTATTATCTTGTCTTATTACCATGTAAACTTGGTGATATATAAACCAAGTGTAGCAAGTAGAACAATAACAACAACAAGACTAAGCAAATACATTCTCAGAGAAACATTTGTAAGCAAATCATGTAGCATTTCTCTGTAAGTTTAGTTGTTCATATTTGTAACTATAGCTGTGAGCTATTCAAGCTTCACAGGGTTCTTTCGATATATATATATATATATATATATATATATATATATATCTGATGGATACATTCAAATCCACTATAAAATTTTAGAGACCTGTGTTTTTATTACTTGTGTTTTGATATATGTAATTCTTTCATTCCGCACTTTTCTAATCAAACACTTATATATTATCGAGTTAGAATAGTTTTAAAAATATTAAAAAGAAGCCAGAATTACATTCAACCCTCCTTCTGTAATTCTTGTTGTATTGTTAGGGAATAACAATTGGTATCAGAGCAAGCTCTTGAAGTAAAAAGAGTTTAAAGATCACAACAAATAGAAAGATGAACAAGAAGGATGTTGGAGTGAAGATTCCATTTCCGGACAAAGATAATTATCACCACTGGAAGGTGAAGATGCACCTACGTCTTCTTTCTCAAGATGAGGCCTATGTAGATTGCATAGAGAGAGGTCCTCATGTACCAATGAGAGCTGCAACAGGGAATAAACCATCTGTTCCCAAGCCTAGTCATGAATGGTCAGATCCTGATATTGAGCAAGTCAGGAAAGACAAGAAGGCCATGAATATATTGTTCAATGGAGTTGATGGTGATATGTTTGATAACATCATTAACTGCAAAACAGCCAAGAAGGTTTGGAACACAATTCAGATTATCTGTGATGGTACTGAGCAAGTAAGGGAGAATAAGATGCAGCTGCTAATTCAACAATATGAGCATTTTCATTGTGAAGATAGTGAGTCTCTCACTGACATTTTTAGTAGGTTTCAAAAACTACTAAACGCTCTGAAGTTGCATGGAAGAGTCAATCAGACAAAAGACTCCAATCTCAAGTTCCTTAGATCCCTTCCAAAGGAATGGAAACCAATGACAGTCTCATTGAGAAACTCTCAAAATTACAAGGAGTTTACTTTGGAGAGACTGTATGGCATCCTGAAAACTTATAAGCTTGAAATAGAGCAAGATGAGAGGATGGAGAAAGGAAGGAAGAAAGGAGGGTCCATAGCACTGGTTGCTGAGTTGGAAAAGGAGACAGAGGTGAAGGTAGAAGCTGTTGAGTCTACTTCAAGGGTCTGTGAAAACAAGGGCAAGGGGCTGGTAGCTGAAACTAAAGATCATTTGAGCCAAGATAATATGGATGATATTGATGAACATCTTGCATTTCTTTCCAGAAGATTTGCTAAGCTCAAGTTCAAGAAGAACTTTGGAGCAGCTAAGGCAAGTAGAAACATGGTGGATAAATCAAAATTTAAATGTTTCAAATGTGGCTTGGCCGGGCATTTTTCCAGTGAGTGTAGAAAGTCAGATTCCAACAAAAAGAAGTTTGAGCATGTGGATTATAAACAGAAGTATTTTGAGTTGCTCAAGCAAAAGGAAAGGGCTTTCATTACACAAGAAAATGACTGGGCAGCAGATGGACTGGATGAGGATGTTGCTATGTCAATCTAGCCCTAATGGCCAAGTCTGATGAAATAGAAGCAAGTTCTTCAAGTAATCAGGTAATTACCACCAACCTAGCACATTTAGCATTTTCCCTCACTAAGGAAAATGCTAAAATCAAAGAAAACAATATGTTTTTAAGTGAGAGGAATAATGTGCTATAATCTCAGTTTATTGAATTTGAGAAATTGAGAATTGAGTGTAAGATCGCTAAGGATGAATTAACTGAGTCCTTGAAGAAAGAAGAGATTTTGAAGAAGCAACCTGAATGAGAACATGAGGTGATTAAGACATGAAAATCATCCAGAGATGTTCATGCTCAAATCACTAAAGTTCAAGGTATTTTTTCTAAATCTTATTTTAATGGATTTATATATTTATAAATGATTAGAACATATTTTTAATACCTAAAACTACCGGTCCTAATATGTTTTAATTCGAACATATCTTAATGTCTATATACAGTTGTGCTACATAAATTAATTTTAAATATCATTTTAAATAAATATATAAAATTAATTAATTTCAACAAAACTCAAACAAAGTTATATATCAATAAAAAAAATTAAATAATGACATATAAATAAATGATAATAGAATAATAAAATTAAAAAAAAATTGCATATGGACCAAAACTATATTGAATAAAAGTCGAAATGTTGAAAGTTTATATTTAAAAGTGTTCAATTTTCGGGCTTTAATCTAATTTATTTTTTTAAAAAAAAACTAATTAAATACTTTTTCAATTACAATTCTAATTACATTTTTTGATTAAAATATGTTATTTTTTTATTTTCACTAACTAAAACACCTATTTTTTAAAAACAAATATCACAGGTTAAAAAAATAACTAACCAATTACCTTCTTTAACTAAAATACTAATTACTTTTTTTCAATTAAAATACGGTCTCTTTTCTAATTTTTCCAACTCAAGCACCTCATTCTTCAAAACTATTACAGACAACTCGATTAAATAAAATAGAAAAATATTATAATTATTAATAACTATAGATTTCTTTTTCAGCTAAAACATATTTCATTTTCTGTTTTTTTAAACCAAGCCAAACAAATTTCACTTTAAATTAAATTAAAAAATCATACAATATTAAATAAAGTTTGTGCGTCACACGGATTTTAAACTATTATCCTATTAAATGATGTTTAAATCAGAATATTTATTTTAATTAATATAATATCTTTAGTTACGTTTAGTCTTTTGTTTTATGCATAATTTAACGTTTTAGAATGAGAGACGATACATAGTATAACTTGTGAAGATCCTAGCTGCTACTTTTCTTTCCACTTACATATAGAGTATTGCATAGGTTTTCTGGACGAACTGAGCTTGTAACGAATGGGATTTTAGCGATGTATTTATATGAATAAAATACAATTTTGTGTTATAATTGTGGATTATGTGGATTTATATGAGTATAAAATATTAAGTTATATGACTTCGTGGTTAATGCGAACATCTGTGAAATAGTAATAAGGAACGGGCAAAGTCTCATTCCAGTTTGATGAGTCAGCTAAAAGGGTTAAATTATGATTGTTGGGCCGTCAAGTAGAACGGGACCCGTTATTCGAAGGATGGATCAAATGAAAAGGATTAAGATCATAGAAATTGAGGATTATAATAAGTTATGATATATGTGGAGTCCTCTGTGTGTTTCTGTGATTTGGGTTTATAATTGAAACATTATTTTTGTTATTTGATTTATCGAGTAAATGTTAGGCGCGTAATCAGTTATTAAAATGGGATTTATGTGTTTGAATATACCAATGTGAGGAATGTTTGATGTTATTGATTGAATATATATTATTTTAAAGTTACGTGTGTGAATCTGTGATTTACGAATTTTTAAAATATTTTTCAGAGGATTTAATTGTTTAAAATAAGGATTTAACTAATCCTTATATCATTTTATAAAATTTTTAAAACATGATCAAGATGTGAAATTTGTTTTGTGACCATTAGACTAATCCTAGGGACTTTTTAAAAAATTATAGTTGGATTTATTTTGGTGTTTTGATATTTTAAAATTATTTTTCAGAGTTTATTTCTATTATTGGGGATTTCTTTGTAAAATCCATAAAATTTAATTCTTTCGTTCCAAAATTGTTTTGAAAATACAGGGAGAGAACTAATTTTATTTTCTTTGATTTAACATTTTAATTTTTGCACTTTTTGTTGTAAAAGCAATTTTATATTATTCAAAGCAAAATTTTTGCATAAAAGAAAAAGGAAATCAGAATTTGTTTTATTTGTGCAAGGACAAAAAATGCCCCTGCCACAAATATATATACCCACCTCCCCTCCCTTTCTTTCTTTCTTCCTCCCGGCTCTCTCTCTCTCTCTCTCTCTCTCTCTCTCGACTCTCTCTCTCTCTCGGTAACTTCTCTCTATGATATCTCTCTCATTTCTCTTCCGTTTTCAATTCTAAAACATGTTCATGATGGGTTTTTCTTCCTCTACACGTGTATAGGAATGCATATTTGAGAAGCAGAGGCATTCAGGTTAGAAAAGGAAAAGGAGTCCTAGGTGACAATAGCTCAGGTTCCGTAAAACCGGAAAGCTTTTTTAGGCAAGTAACTTATGTGTTTAATTTTGTAACTCCTATACTAATGAGATAAGAGTTATTTGATCAGAATGGTGGAGGTTACAAAATTATGACATATGTAAGTTACATTTTATGTTACTCCTATACAAGGAGGCCTTGTCTTCTTGACGAAGAAGAAGGGAATGAGAGAGAAGAATCTCACAAGAATTTGGGGATAATTTGTTTCAATTATTCTTAGAGTTTTAGGATATGTTTCTTGGAGATAGAAACCGTATTTGTTTGGTTCGTAGGAGGCGGGTCTCAAGTGCTTAAGATCACCTCAATTCGTTGTATCCTGGGAAACGGAAGCCCAACACCTTCAAGCACCACGAGGAGGGGCTTATCTGTTTTAGGGACAACGTGGTTTTCATGTGCCTCAAATATTTTATGGTATTTTCATTAGTCTGATTCTGATTTCAGGTACTCTCGAGTTTATACTCCCTACAAACTATGACTTCTATTATGAATTGATTATAGAGAGATTATTGTCAATGCCATGCACTTATAAAGTAAAACATGTTATTAATCCGTGTGATAACCCTGTTTTTGGTCCTTGTGATAAACTCGTTATCGATCATTGTGATAAACCCTGATAGTAAACTCTTGCTCCAAGTACGTATACCCCATTCTCGTATTTTAATAACTTATGATCCTTTAAACTTAAAAAAGTCGTAATGAACCTTTCATACGTTAAATCTTGTTAACCTAGTTTCCTTTGATGATCCTTTGTGCCTTATTAATGTATCGTTCCTTGGAACTATCATAATCACAACCTTGGTACACCCTATTTAATATTTGATCAATATCCTTAACTTACAATCCCCGTTTACTTTCAATTTGTTCACTTTACTTGAATTCTTGAATTGAACTAAAGAATGACTTTTGACTTGATTGAGTCCAAATGATTTCACATATTTGGTAATATTAAAATGAACTTAGTCAAATCTTCTATACTTCCAACATAAAGGTTTTCCAAATGAATTGCTGACGGATTGGATAGAGACGTAAGAGGCTAGTGGGACTAGTCCAGTCACGTAAGAGACTAGCGGGGCTAGTCCAATATTAGGCTGAAATAATGCCATAGGTACCTTAATGACCGGATGGAGGTCAGTACGGGTTGATCACCCGTATTATATTTAAAATATGGATATTCCAATCATGGTTTCTTAATTGCTAAAGAATAAAAATTAAAAGTTTTATAAATGTTGCAACAAACGTTATGCTTTTCTTTAATTCGAAGTTGAATAGTTTGAATTGAATTTTCATTAAAGTTCTGATAATCTTGTTGATGCTCATAGCCTATAACGATTTATCTCTCAAAGTGTGAAACTCTCTGAGAACCATATAGATTGATCTTGAGAATCATTGGTTATATAGTTTGAACCCTAAAAGCTTTTGAAACTTTTCCTTGGAACCCACCCTTCCCAGAAATTGATGGAAAGCTGCCACCTAGTAGTTTTTATTTTAAGTTAGAATACCTCAGTTAATGTTATTCATGTTGATATTTAGAATTGCTTATATAGTTACTTGTTGAGCTTCTTTTGCTCATTTATTTGCTTTGATCTAACAATGGCAGTTAAGCAAGAAGATGGACAGACTTAGGCGCACCGCTCGCAATAGCGTTCCTGGCGGTCCCTATCATGTTGTGGAATTCCAGATGCCAGATCAGGTAGATGTTGTGTTAGCAAGCGTCAATAAGATGGTGGGGAATGTATTAGCTGAATCAGATACTTTTGGGTTATCTATCGATTTCAAGTCGGATTTGAATAATTTGGTTTTGGTTATAATTTGGGTTGTAATAATAATATTCTGGTTGGTAGTTGTAATCTTGTCTCATACTTTATCCTATTAGATCCTTTTAGTTTCAGGGTTTATTATATTTCTGTTGTTATTAAATTAGTATTAGTGGTATTGTGGGTCCTCATTCCTAACCCCGAGTTTGAGAGTGTCACAAGTTGGTATCAGAGCTACATGATCTAGTCCCTGAGACAAGTTATGATAAAAGGGTATTTGGGTAATTAATATTGCGAGAGTGTTCGACTCATATAGAGTTGAGTTAGACTATTAGGTATAGTCTAAGTAAAGTAAATAGGTCAAGATAGAAATTAGAGTTAGGGCATTGAGTCAGTTGGAAGTTTTATTTAACCCTAATGTTGCTTCTTGGATGTTGTTTTATGTTTTATCTCAGGACCTAGTATTGGCATTGATACTCATTCTAAGGATAGTTTGTTACTGGGATCACCTGTAGAGCCCCAGTACATTAATTCAGACCCTGAGGAGGATCCATCTGAGGACAGTATTGCCACTATACCTGTTTCTCCCCTGATCCAGTACCTGATTCCCCAGAGGTTTGGGCAGATTCCCCAGCTTATATGCCCGAGTCCCCAGCTCCCAGCAGAATGCTTGTTATGCCTGTACCTGCCCAGATTAGCGATGATTTGGCCCGGGACCGTAACTTTGTGTTCACTCACATACCTGAGTTGAGATCTTTGGTAGATCGGCTGGCCCAAGAGTCTAGGTTGCAGATGTTGGTGCCAGAACACGAGTGGCATGTTCGTATTGAGATGGTGGAGTAGGTTTCCTGTAGACGGTTGGAGGAGAGACCTTCTTGCAGTGATGCTAAGGCCGAGGCCCATATAGTTCATAAGATTGCACGTTGGATGCTATATGTGTTGAGGGAGGTTCCGGATCTCCATGTGTAGTTTGGGTATGAGTTCAGACGGGACATCTGGTAGAGCCCGTAGTTGTTGTTTTTTCTTTTCAGCGTCGTTAGGGTTTGGGATACTTGGTCAGATATCGGGATCCCTTTTATGTTGTACTATGATCTAGTATAGTGTTGGCTGTGTTGGTATTAGATAGGTAGAAGTTAGGGGTAGATATGGGGATATTTTCCAATTTTTCCTCTGTTTAACCCTGTTATGTTACTGTACCTTATTCCCAGAACTTATTATACTTGAACTATTTATCTATGTACTTTGGTTACCTCTCAAAGAATCGATGAATTCATAAACCATTTATCTATGTATCTTGTTTCTATATTACAGAACCCTGAGTTTCATAAACTATTTTGCATATCCTCTTTTCCAAGTGACCATATTCAAAAACCTTTGTGATAATATACCATATGTCATGTGAGAACCCTAACCGGTGAATGAATTATGTAGTAATAGGATTGCATGTGTAAATGGTTAAAAACTTAAAACTCGAGAATCTATTCCTAAAAGAATCTTTATTGTTATATATGCCATGCTATCGTATGCTCATCAGGTTTATAAAATGGACATTTCACCAAATCACCAAGAAGAAGAACCTCAAACTCAAAACCAAGAGCAAAACCAAGACACCCCTATGATGAACTGACTCTTTCAACTTTTGCAACAACCCCCAGCCTCGAGAACCGGAAACTTTAAACACTTTCAATCCGTGCATCCCCCAGAGTTTGTAGGATTTCCAGATCCAATTAAAGCTCAGTCCTAGTTGAGAGAAGTGGAAAAATCCTTTGAGCTAGCAGAAGTCAAGGATGAAAAGAAGGCGCAGTATGCAAAAGAAGGCGCAGTATGCAAGTTACTATCTTAAGGATGAGGCTAGAACTGGTGGGAATCTACTAAGGTGTTGCTAGAGAGAGAAGCCATTTCTTGGCAGAAGTTTACAGAGCTATTTTAAGAAAAGTACTTACCAAGTTACATGCAAGTTCAGTTAGAGATGAGGATTTTGGATTTAAAATAAGAAAATATGACGGTAGCAGAGTACGAAGTAAAGTTTTCAGAGTTGGCAAGGTTTGTGCCCGAGTATGTGAATACAGAAGCGAAGAAAGCTAAAAGGTTTCAACAAGAACTTAAGCCATAGATTCAAAGTTAAGTGGCTCTTCTTGAGATAAATACTTATGTTGTTGTGGTACAGAAGGCCATGATCGTGGAAGGAGAAAGAGAATCAACTAAGAAAGAAAATGAAGGGAAGAAAAGGAAATTTGAGGATTCAGAAGCAGACCAAGGGAGTTCTAAGTTCAGAGGAAAGCTTGGAATGAATGCTGGAAGTCAGAAATTCCAGAAGTTTAAGCCTGGAAATGGGAATCAAAAGAATCGCTTTCAGAAAGCTGGACAGTCCATGAAGGATAATAGACCCCAGATTTAGGAGTGCAAGACTTGTGGAAACAGGCACCCTGGAAGATGTAATAAGCTCAACGTGATGTGTTTCAAGTGTAACCAGAAAGGACATTATTCATCTGAATGCACGAGTGGTATAGGAATGCCAGAGATGACTTGTTTAAGTGTGGGAAATTTGTCCATATGGCAAGAAATTGCAAGGAGCCTGTTCAGAAGGAAAATATTCTTAGGATTGCTGGACCACCACCTCCACCAGCACAAACAGTTCAGCCAAGGGCGCAGACTTTTAATATGACAATGAAAGATGCGGTGCAAGATGCAGATGTGGTAGCATGTACGCTTGCTATTAATTCAGTAGAAGTCAAAGTGTTAATGGATTCTGGAGCTACTAGATCATTTATTTATGAAAGTGTTGTTGATAGATTAAAGTGTGTTGTGTACCCTCTAGAATCTAATCTGATTATAGAAGTAACAAATCAGGATCGAGTTGCTACCAATAGAATTTGTCCTAGTTGTGATATTGTAATAGAAGGTTGGCACTTTTCTGCTAACTTAATTTTGTTTAAATTAGGAGAATTTGACGTTATTCTCGGAATGGATTGGTTAGCAAACCATGATACGTAAATTGAGTGTAGAAGTTAGAAAGTGAAATTGAGAATCAAGGATGGAGCTGAGGTGATATTCAAAGGAAAGAAGCAAGATAGGAAGTTTGTAATGACAATTCAGACAAGAAGATTGTTACGACAAGGATACGAAGCTTATTTGGCTCACGTAAAGGATGTGGAGAAGGAATCCTTAAAGATTGAGGACATTCATATGGTTAAAGAGTTTCCCGATGTATTTACCGATGAATTACCTGGACTACCTCCAGATTGAGAGATTGAATTCATGATTGATTTGGTCCCTGACCAGTGTCGAAAGCCTCTTAACGAATGGCGCCCATTGAAATGAAGGAACTAGCGACACAATTGCAAGAATTGTTGGATAAAGGAGTTATTCGACCGAGTGTATCATCGTTGGGAGCACCAGTGTTGTTCGCAAAGAAGAAAGATGAAAGCATGAGATTGTGTATTGATTATCGTGAACTCAAAAAGTTGACTATCAAGAATAAGTACCCACTCCCGCGAATCGATGACTTATTTGATCAGCTGAAAGGAGCTACTTGTTTCTTGAAGATCGATTTAAGATCTGGATATCATCATTTAAAGATTAAGGCGGAATATATACCAAAGACAGCGTTTTGAAAGAGATATGGACATTATGAATTTTTGGTAATGGCGTTTGGATTGATAAATGCGCCAGCTGCTTTTATGGATCTTACGAATCGAGTATTTAAGAAGTACTTGGACAAGTTCGTAATAGTATTCATTGACATAATTTTAATTTACTCAAAGTCAGAAGCAACGCATATGAAGCATTTGATAATTGCTTTGGAAATTCTAAGGAAAGAGAAATTGTACGCGAAATTTTCTAAATGCGAGTTTTGGTTAAAGGAAGTTCAGTTTCTTGGACACGTAGTCAATATTGAAGGTATCAATGGATCTTGTGAAGATTGAGGCTGTTATGAATTGGGAAAGACCAAAAACTCCAACGAAAGTGAGAAGCTTTTTGGGACTAGCTAGATATTATCAACGATTCGTTCAAGATTTTTCTAAGATTGCAGTTCCACTGACAAAGTTGACAAGGAAAAATGAAAAGTTTGTTTGGACAGATAAGTGTGAAGAAAGCTTTCAAGCACTAAAGAAAAGGTTAGTTTTTGCACCAGTATTGGTTTTTCCTGATGAGAAAGGCGAGTTTGTGATATATAGTGATGCTTCACATAAAGGATTAGGTTGTGTGTTGATGCAGCAGGGAAAGGTGATAGTATATGCGTCACGATAATTAAAACCTCACGAGCATAAATATCCTACGCATGATTTAGAGTTAGCAGCAATTGTGTTTGCTCTAAGGATTTGGAGACACTATTTGTACAGAGAGAAGTCTGAAATTTATACGGACCACAAGAGCTTGAAGTACATCTTCACGTGGAAAGAGTTGAACATGAGACAAAGAAGATGGTTGGAATTAATCAAGGATTGCGACTGCACGATAAGTTATCATCCCGGAAAGGTGAATGTGGTAGCGGATGCGTTAAGCCACAAGGAAAGATTGAATGTGTTGACTTCGTCTACAGAATTGGTCAAGGAATTCGATAAATTGGAGATAAAGATGCAAATCCAAAGATTTATAGATGAAGTGGTTTATACAATAACATTTTAGCCAGAGATTTTGGAAAAGATTTGACGTTGTCAGGAACAAGTGATGGACCACGAGAAGGATAAACTGTCAGGTGAAAAAATTAAAGCTCAAAAGGATGATAAAGGGTTATACAAGGTTTGTTCACGTATTTGGATTCCTAATGTTACGGAGTTAAAGCACGAGATTTTGCATGAAGCGCATAACTCGAGATTTTCGATTCATCCTGAAAGTACGAAAATGTACAAGGATTTAAAAGAGAATTATTGGTGGCCGAATATAAAAAAGGAAATTGCAGAGTGGATAAGTAAGTGCTACACGTGTCAAATAGTAAAAGTGGAACATCAACGAACAAGTGGATTGGTTCAACTACTGGACATACCTGAATGGAAATGGGAACATATCGCGATGGATTTCGTGGTAGGATTACCAAAGGCCAAGGATAATCATGATGCGATTTGGGTGATTATCGATCGAATGACAAAGTCAGTGCATTTCTTGCCAATCAACGAAAGATTTTCATTGGAATGATTGGTCAAGTTATATCTGGATAAAATCATAATGCGTCATGGAGTACCAGTTTCTATCATGTCTGATAGAGATCCAAGGTTTAACTCAAGATTTTGGCGACAAATTCATGATCATTTGGGTACGAAATTGAAAATGAATATCATCCGCAGACAGACGGACAAAGTGAAAGGACTATTCAAACGATTGAGGATATGTTGAGAACTTGTGTGTTGGATTTCAAAGGAAACTGGGATGATCATTTGCCATTGATTGAATTTTCCTACAATAATAATTGTTACGCAAGTATTGGCATGCCACCCTATGAAGCGTTGTATGGAAGGAAATGTAGATCTCCTACGTATTAGGATGAAGTTAGAGAGCGCAAGCTGTTGGGCCCATAACTAGTTAAACAAACAAAAGATAAAGTGGAAGTGATTCATAAAAGATTGATGGCTGCCCAAGATCGACAAAGAAAGTATGCGGATCAGAATCGTAAAGATACGACATTCGAACTCGGAGACAAAGCATTAATAAAGATATCTTCATGGAAAGGCTTATCCAGATTTAGAAAGAAAGGAAAACTGAGCCCAAGATATATTGGGCCATTCGAGGTATTAAAGTAAGTTGGAAAAGTGGCATACGAGTTAGCGTTACCTCCGCAAATGTAACATCTTTATAACGTGTTTCACGTCTCACTTTTAAAGAAGGATAATGCGGGTGCTAGTCATATGATCGAGTTGGAACCAGTGGAAATTTAGCAAGATCTATCTTATGTGGAACAACCCGTTCAAATTTTAGATCGAAAAGAAAAAGCGCTTAGAAATAAAGTGGTACCTTTAGTTAGAGTTTTGTGGAGAAATCCTGAAGTCGAAGAATCAAATTGGGAATTAGAAAGTGAAATGTAAGAAAAATATCCCCATTTGTTTGTTTAGACTAGATTCTGAGGACAGAATCCTTTTAAGTGGGGTAAATTGTAACGACTGGGATTTTCGTGATGTATTTATATGAATAAAATACAATTTGTGTTATAATTGTGGATTATGTGGATTTATGTGAGTGTAAAATATTAAGTTTTATGACTTCATGGTTGATGTGAACGTCTGTGAAATAGTAATAAGGAATGGGCAAAGTCTCGTTCCAGTTTGATGAGTCAGCTAAAAGGGTTAAGTTATGATTGTCGGGCCGTCAAGTAGAACAGGACCTGTTATTTAAAGGATGGATCAAATTAAAAGGATTAAGATCATATAAATTGAGGATTATAATAAGTTACGATAAATGTGGAGTCCTCTGTGTGTTTCTGTGATTTGGGTTTATAACTGAAACATTATTTTTGTTATTTGATTTATTGAGTAAATGTTAAGCGCGTAATCAATTTTTAAAAAGGGATTTTTGTGTTTGAATATACCAATGTGAGGAATGTTTGATGTAACTGATTGAATATATATAATTTTAAAATTACGTGTGTAAATCTGTGATTCGCGAATTTTTAAAATAATTTTCAGAGGATTTAATTGCTTAAACTAAGGATTTAACTGATCCTTATATAATTTTATAAAATTATTAAAACATGATCAAGGTGTGAAATTTATTTTATGACCCTTAGAATAATCCTAGGGATTTTTTAAAAAATGATAGTTGGATTCATTTTGGTGTTTTGATATTTTAAAATGATTTTTCAGAGTCTATTTCTATTAATGGGTATTTCTTTGTAAAATCCATAAAAATTAATTCTTTCGAGAAGTAGAAAAACCCATTATGAACATGGGTTTTTCAACTATGGGTTCCACTTCCATGTTCATAATGGGTTTTGCTTCCTCAACACGTGTATATGAATGCATATTTGGGAAGCGGAACCATTTAGGTTGAAAAAGAAAATGAGTCATAGTTGGCAGTAGCTCAGGCTCCGTAAAACAGGAAAGCTTTTTTAGGCAAGTAACGTTGCCTTCTATTATGAATTGATTATAAAGAGATTATTGTTAATGCCATGCATTAATAAAGTAAAACCTGTTATTAATTCGTGTGATAACCATGTTTTTGGTTCTTGTGATAAACTCGTTATTGATCCTTGTGATAAATCCTAATAGTAACCTCTTGCTCCAAGTACTTATACCACATTCTCGTATTTTGATAACTTATGATCCTTTGAACTTAAAAGTGCCGTAATGAACCTTTCATACGTTAAAGCTTGTTAACCTAGATTCCTTTGATGATCCCTTGCGCCTTGTTTATGTATCATTCCTTGGAACTATCCTGGTCACAACCTTGGTACACCCTATTTAATATATGATCAATATCCTTAACTTATAATTCATGTTTACTTTCGATTTGTTCATTTTCCTTGAATTCTTGAATCGAACTAAATAATGACTTTCGACTTGATTGAGTCCAAATGATTTCACATATTTGGTAATATTAAAATGAACTTAGTCAAATCTTTTGTACTTCCAACATAAAGGCTTTTCAATGAATTTCTGACGGATTGGATAGAGACGTAAGAGGCTAGTGGGACTAGTATAGTCACGTAAGAGACTAGCGGGGCTAGTCCAATATTAGGCTGAAATAATGAAATAGGTACCTTAATGATCGGATGGAGGTCAATACGGGCTGGTCACCCGTATTATATTTAAAAGATGGATATTCCAATCAAGGGTTCTTTATTACTAAAGAATAAAAATTAAAAGGTTTATAAATTTTGCAACAAGCATTATGTTTTTCTTTGATTCAAAGTTGAATAGTTTGAATTGAATTTTCCATAAAGTTCTGAGAATCTTGTTGAGGACCCTGTTACTATACTTTATATTGATGCTCATAGCCTAGAGCAATTTATCTCTCAAAGTGTGAAACTCTCTGAGAACCATATCGATTGATCTTGAGAATCATTGGTTATAAAATTTGAACCTTAAAAGCTTTTGAAACTTTTCCTTGGAAACCACCCTTCCAAGAAATTGATGGAAAGCTGCCACCCAGTAGTTTTTTTTTGAGTTAAAATGCCTCAGTTGATGTTATTCATGTTGATATTTAGAACTGCTTATATAGTTACTTGTTGAGCTTCTTTTGCTCATTTATTTTCTTTGATCTAACAATGGCAGTTAAGCAAGAAGATGGCCAGACTTAGGCACACCGCTCGCAAGAGCATTCCTGGCGGTCCCTAACGTATTGTGGGATTCCTGATGTCAGATCAGGTAGATGTTGTGTGAGAAAGCGTCAATAAAATGATGGGAATGTATTAGCTGAATTAGATACTTTTTGGGTTATCTGTCGATTCCAAGTCAGATTCGAATAATTTGGTTTTGGTTATAATTTGGGTTGTAATAATAATAGTCTGGTTGGTAGTTGTAATCATGTCTCATACTTTATTGTGTTAGATCCTGTTAGTTTTGGGGTTTATTATATTTCTACTGTTATTATATTAGTATTAGTGGTATTGTGGGTCCTCATTCCTAACCCCGAGTTTGAGGGCGTCACAGAGCTACAGGTCGTTGTTAAGCATTACGTGATTGTGACGAAGTGCTATGTGTTATTTTATCCTGGAAGCGGTATTGCTACAACCCAGAACAGAGTAAGTAGGATAATAATCTCTTCAAGAACATTATAGTCTTCTCGAGTGTTAGGCGACTCAGCTGTTGTTCGTTCCTTCAGAGTTTGATATAACTTCTGTTAGTGTTAGAGCTAAGTGTTATCTCCTTTCTTTTGTCAATTCAGTCTCTGATTATACTTTGTTTTTGCATTCCTACTTTGTTTTGTTAATTATTTTGTTAGTCGTTCTTGTTAAATCCTGATATTTAATTATCTCATTGTTGCACATATATAGTTAAATATTCCCAACATTAACTCCGTTAATATGAGTCTTTTAAGACATGCCCAAAAGTAAATATATGTGGTCTCATTCCAAAGCAGACAATAACATAATAGTGTGGAGTTATGACTCGCTCGTAGCCAACGAGTGGTACTAGAGGCAAAAGTTCAGAGTAATGAGCTGTAGTTGTGCAATATGGGAGGTTCCCTCATTTTAAACGCGATTAAAGATCTGGCAGATGCCTTGTGTCAAAAGTATTTTTAAAAGCAGGCTCCCCGAGGTAAATCGTGACGGTACGAAAGTAGACAAATTAATCGCAAGAATAAAACCACGGGATTTGTGGTTTTTGGTTTGAGGGAGGATTGTTGGATGGTGTTAACCCAAGTCCCACATCGATTAGATAACAGAATATATGTGGTATATAGAACAACCAATTAACTCTATTAGTATGAGCCTTTTGGGACATGCCTAAAAATAAATTCGTACAAGCGGCCGAAAGTAGAAAATATCATATTAGTGTGAAGTTATGGCTTGCTCGCGGCTTAACAGACAATATTTTATATAAATTTATTTTCATCTATATTTTTACAAGTAACTTACTAAAATTGGAGAATATGCTTTGACATAATATTTTATAAGTTAAATGACCATTGGTCATTTGAAAAAATTAAGGACAGTTATCATAAACTCTAACAATCACTTTCAATTTATTTTTAATATAACTAGGATAAAAAGTCGCGTTATGCACGACACCGATTTTTTTTTAAAAAAAATAAGTATTTAGTATATTCTCGATCTAGATTAATTATGGGGTAGTTGATATGACAAATTGAAAATGCACGTTATATGTTATAGAAATTGTAGAGTAGAATTTTTTGTTTGACAAAATCTTTTACGGCACAACATAAATTAACATTTATGAATGTTTTTAAAATGGTAAATAAGAGTTGTAAAATTTGTTTATTATGTGGCTTAAGTTATTCATAACGTCGATTATATATTGGAAAAAAAACTTCATAAAAATATGTATTGCACTAAGTCTTGATTCATTTTTTTTTGTGAATAATTTTTTTTCTTTATTTTGTTAATATTTTACTCTCTTAGTGCAATTCTAATAGATTTTCGCAAAATTTGATTTAAAATAATGTTCATAAATCATCATTACTTTAAAGGATACTCTCATTTTATGTCTAACTTCTAAATAATCTTGAAAATTTATAACATGAAAAATGACCATTACAATATGAACAAATGTTTACGATAAAATTTATAAATATTAAGTATAACTAAATAACATTCATAAAAGCCGACACTCTTTCATAATATACATTCATTTATGTTGTGCAAGACATGTCTTTACATAACAATACTAAGTCACATTGACAATCCTGAGATTTAGTTGACTTGTAATTTTATGAATTCTGTAATGATGTTTCTTGAGTTTATAAAAATGTTCATATAGGCTAGACTGAAGTATTTTTCAGTAGACAGTCAGCAAGATAGGAACAAATCTCTGAAAGAAGATCAAGCCTGATCATGCCTCAGGAGAAGATAAACTGCTTGGTGAAGAATAATGTTTTCGACTGAAAAATGATCTAAGTCAAATGTCAAGAAGTCACATATTAAGTTATATCGAGAAATATATCGAGAAGTCAGATAAGCCTATAGAGAAGTCATTATACTTGTAGAGGTGTCACTCTACTTGTAGAGAAGTCAAACTGTATCTAGAGAAGTTGTAATAAGTCGAATATTTGAGACTTTGTAAAATACTTAATGAATAGTAACCCTGACAAACGGGGAAAACTTTTTAGCTCACACTATGTTATGCATGAGAAATTGAGTTTCTGAGTCGATAACTTGATTATACGAACCAAATGAGTATAAACGCTATTAATTTTTGAAGAAAACAAACTTTGAAAAATGATTGTATCTACAAACCATCAAGGATTACGGGAATCACAATATAATCACAAATTTAAAATCCTACAAATTCATATCCAAGTACGATACTTTAAAATGTAAAGAACGTATAAGAAAGGATTTGCACCGCGAACCGTTTACGAGAATTTATTATGAAAATGAATAAGCGATCGAGCGAACGCGTAAAAGAATAAAATAAACGTATCAAACCAAGCTAACTATACTAGCTAACTATAGTAAGAAACTAATGTTATCTCCCGAATTATCGTAGAAGGGGGGGGGGTTAAATACGATAATCACCAAATTAAAAAATTCTTTCGAATATTTTGCGGATATAAAATATAGTGCTCGGTTAGTGGTTTCGTGTTCTTGAGAGAAATAGTGTTTGGAACAATAAAACGAGGAACACAAGATATTCGGGGAAATATATATTTGTATATAAATCTGCGAGGGGTGTTGCTACACTCCGGTAATTAAATTAACCGGCTACAATCTAAGAACAACAAGGTTCCTAGCTTCTACAAAGATTTAAAAATCAAATCCTATATAATGATCTAGATTTTGTTTGTACTAGGATTTAATTACCGGGTAACGTTTATAATGCCCCTAAGAATATACAAGAGTTAAACCGGGCATTATAACATTACGCTGGTGAGAAGTTAAACGGATAATCAAAGTGCTTTGAGCTTCTCTGAAAATCTTTGCTTCTTTTTTCACCAGCTCTTTTGGGAGAGAAGATGAACAGAAAATCTAATTGCTGAATCTTCTGCTGCTGTGTAGACTTGCATATCAATAATGTGTGGCTGAGGAGAGAGCTTGGATCAAGTACAAATTGTAACATGCGACTAGAGTTTACAAACTGCGACTACAAAAATATAACTGGCAACTAGTATTTGTTTTAGTAACCTGCGACTAATAAAACAAAAACAAATAGGTTAAATTAAACAACCTGCGACCAGGTTGTTTGGTTTGTTTGATTACAACCTGCGACTAACAAGATGTCACCAGGTTGCCCCCTTTTTTCATTTGTTTTCCTTTTTATTTTCTTTTTCTTTTTCTTTCTTTTTGTTTTCTTTTTGTATTTTCTTTTTGTTTTCTTTTTTGTATTTGATTTTTATTTTTCTTTTCTTTTTCTTTTATTTTCTTTTTCTTTTTTTTCTTTTTAATTAAGTTTATATTATAACTAAATTAATTTATAAAATAAACTTAAATATAACTTATATAAATAAATTATATTAAAGTTCATTAAATAAATTTATTTAATTTATCAATTAAACTTTGAGCTTCGCCAGTCCCTTGAGCAGTTTAGTTGTATACCCAACGCACCTCTTCTCGTACTTTAACAGATCAATGTTCAATCCAAGTACGTTCTTCAACTTAACAATTCTTCTAAAAATAATACCCAGATTTCTTTCACGAGCTGTTGATGCCTAGTGCAACTGGTCTGGTTCACAGACGACTAACCCCGATTTCGGTCTTCGTATTATAGCCTTGATTAAATTGTTAAGCTTGCAACAACTTTATTGCTCCGAACACTGACTGTCAATAAATAAATGTACTTTCACTGGAATCCTTTCTGGTACTTTAGACAACATCTTCATTGTTACTACAATCTTGAATACTTCATTCACTATTCTTCACCGACGCTTGAACATATAAATGAACTCCTGTCAGTGAGTATAACTTCAAGACTACAATTGTCTTCTTTAACCTCTATTTATACTCTGTCTTCAATTCTTCAGATTCCTATGCTTCGAATACTGTCTATCTTCAATCAATGCCAATACACTAAAATCTTCTAGTAGCACTTATACACTGAATCTTCATCATTTCTGAAACCCTGAAAGTCTTTAACCTTTATTTTTCACTAAGGCATATTAATGAGCTTCTTTCGGTGACCTGTAAACAGACTTCAAGCTTTCTTCCAATCCTTTGATTCTTTGTATTTTCCTTGTCTTTATTTCTTATGATTTCTTGTGTAGACGTAGTATTATTAATGTTAGTCCCTTAACAATATAGCAAGAATTACAGAAGGGGGTTGAATGGAATTCTTGAAACTTTTTCTCGAAATAAAAATGTTCAACTCAATTATAAATATATTTGTTTTTATTAGCACAATGCGGAATGTGAACTTAATTGAATCAAAACATAAGTAATTAAAAACAATAGTCTTTAAAAACTTTCTGGTGGATTTAAACAAGTCCACCAGAGATATATATATATATATATAATATCGAGAGGAATCTGTGTGCAGAAATACTCACAGCTGCTTACAAATGGAACTACTGAGAATACAGGAAATGCTAAAGATTATGCTTACAAAGATTTCTCTGTTTTTGTGTTTCTCAACTACCTCAGTTTTTTTTTCTATTTGCTACTCTCTTGGTTTATATAATACCAAGATTACAAAGTCAAAAAGACTGAACAAATATAAAATCTAACAGTCTTAAGCTTTGCTGCTTTTCGTCCTCTATTACCCAGTTAATGGGCTTCCACAGTGTGTTTGTATACATCTCGACGGCTGTGTGTCAGCTTTCACTGTTCAACTGCTGTTTGAATTCTTTATATGATCATCCGTCGACTTTCAGAACATCCGTTGATGATTTAATTGATCATCCATCGACTGCTATATTAAACATCCATTGATAGTCATTTGATCATCCGTCGATGGCTTTGTTAATCATCCGTCGGTAGCTATTTTGGCACTTGACTCTATTTCACTTATGCAGAATTACAAGACATCATTTATGTACAATTAATCAACCTATTTTGTATATCTAGTTAAAGTCAACATGACTTATATGCTACTACAGATTCTATACAAAGGTGCATACATAACTGTGCTACAAACTTATTATTACATAAGCTACTCACTCGATGGATAATAAGTTAATTATCCGTCGGGACTATAATGAGTTTTCCGTTGGGACTATAATTCTTATCCGTCGAGTGCTACATCATTTCACTAAGTAAAATCTACTTAGATGTTTTGTTTATGAAATCATCAAGTACACAACATATGCACAACAATCTCCCCCAATTTATGTCTACTGGAATTGTAGCCATAAATTAAGAGATACTTGATGATAACAAAACATCCTGAACATATATTTTTAAAGATAAGTAGATAAAACTGAAAGTGCTTCAATTAATTAAAATGTGCAAGGTTTGGCTCACAGTCAATTCAAGATGCTCCTCTAGCCTGAGCAGATTTTTCTAGTTCCTTGAAGCTCTGGATCTTCTTCCAAGCTTTCTGTTATTTTCTTCAATTTGATTCTGGAGCTGCCTGTGGAATTCTAGTTCATCAGATTCTGAGAGATCTAGTTTTTTTTGCATTTCCAAGAGATTCTCATTGCTAGAGATACTCAATTGGTCTTCTAATCTGAAGAATCTTCTTACACCCTTGTCATCCATGAATTTCATCAGCCAGTAGGGCCTTAGATGCACTCTTCTCCCTGTGTATGGGATGATTAGAGTCTTTGGGAGTGCATCTTTAGCTCTAACACTCCTCAGCTCTTCAATCTTCTTCAATACTAGACTTCTTGCAGTTACATTGAACCCAAAGTTTTTCTTGAAGGATGAATAGACTTTAATCAGCACAACTTGGCTTTCTTGAAGAATCCTGTGAAGTGGCCACTGAATCTCCCTTCCTCTTTTGTACTTGAACACCAACCTTTCAGGTAGGTTTCTGTATGCATCAATTGCCCTTACTTCATCCAGTTCATCCAGATAAAGATTTAGATCTGAAAATTCTTTGATGCCACACAAGTACAAGTAGTCTCCCCTGTTGACCTTGGGTTGAGCTTTAACTACTGACTTAGATTTGAGAGGTGACAACTTCACTTTCTTGACTGCCCTTGACTTTGTCCTATTTGGCTTGCTAAGGATTGGTAAGTTGAAGTCAGGAATTGGTATTTTATCCCACTCAATTGGCTCATCCTTTGGCACAATAGATTCACCATGTATGATCCTGTAGGGATCCACCACCCTTATGTCTTCAAATACCACAGAGGGCTTTGATGCTTGAGTTGTAGCTTGAGTGGATTCCTTAGGAAATTGATCTTCCAATTCCTTGTCAACAACATCCAGTTTCCTTTTTGTTCTTCTAGCCAATTCTTTCTTTCTTGGGGATTTCTTCTGTTCTTCAATCTTCTTCTTTGATTCAGCAGCTTCAGATGGTTGAGAGGGAATTTGTTGAGAAGAATTCACAGCCTGAAGCTTGGCCAAGATAGCATTCTGTTCTTTCTTTTGTTTAGACTTCTTTGCATCTAGAGCAGCTTGCCTCTTTTCCTGCTTTAATCTGGCTTTTTCTTCTTTCTTTGCTTGAGCAAATTGTGGATGTCCAGCCACCACACAAATTTCCTTTCCATTTCTGAATATCTTAGCAATTCTCCTTTTTGAAGCTGAATCAGCTGGATCTTTATTGAAGACAATAGATCTTGACAGAAGCTTCTTTTTATCAGGCTTGGGTGTCTCATACAAAGTGTCCATAGGGTTCTTCCAAGATGATTTTGGATAATTTGCCCTTGGTTTAAGAATTATTTCAGCCTTTATAGACTTGATGCAGGAAGATTGTCCTTTTTCCAGATAGTTCATGCTCATCTCATTCACACTGATTGGCTTGACATGAGAGTGATGGATGGCTGACTGAACTGGCTCCTTGACTAGTTCAAACTTTTTCTGTATCTCCTCATCAATCTTATTCCAGTTGATCAAACTCAACTTTACTTTTTCAGCAACTTTCAAATTTGCTGCTGCTGCTTTAATTAGATCTATACCATCTGCAACTATTGGCTTGGAGATTGTAATTGAAGGTACAATTACTTTGCTGATTTGTACTTGAAGTTTCTCCCCCTCAGTTGATCCTTTCTCCCCCTTACTTGATTCTCTCTCCCCCTTTTTGTTATCATCAAGTTGAGGAGTTAGGCCTTGTACTTTAGCCAGTTGCATGAAAAGATTTGTCTGAGTCTGTTGATTTTGAAGAAGGATAACCACTGAATTCTCAATAACTTGAACTCTGTTTTCCAGCTTGGCTAGCTTCTTTTCAGAATCTGATTCTCTCCTCAATCTTAGTAGTAGATCTTGCATGGTACCATATGGCATTACTGAATCCTGCTTCTCAGAATTGTATGTCTTCAAGTTAGCTATATCTGTTTTTAGTTCATCCACACTCATATTTTGTCTTTAGTGCTGGATCTTCATGAGATGTAGAGAGTCTAGGTGAGCTTGAAGAATAGCCTTGGTACCAGCATCTGAAGTTTCCTGAAGGGCCTTTTAAATAGCCATTACTTGCTTGACCAAAGACACATCAAATTGTCCTGGTGTAAATTCCTTTGTCCATGCCCATCCAGGTAAATTTAAAACAGAACTTGGGCCTTCATCTCCCCCTAAGTTCATGCTTCCATCCAAAAAAACAGAGTCATCATCATTAGAATTTACTCCAAATTCTTCAGATGGCTCACCAGCTTGAGAAGGCATCCTATTGACAGCAGCTTTATCTCTTTGAAGAGATTCTGAGGTGTGTACTAGATTCAAGGTCTGTTCTGCCTCCACATTGCCCTGAGCAGCCAACAATTGATAGGCTGACACGGGATGAGTAAAAGTATCAGCATCCAAGGAAATGTTATCAATTTCAGCTTTGTAATGTTGTTGAAATTGCCTTCCCTTTTCAGTATCATCCACAATCATTGACTCACTAGCAATGGCTGGATCCATCCTTATTTCTCCTGTACCTTCCTTTCTCTCATAATCTCTCTTTTGTTGCATCAGGGTCTCACCCTGGCTCCCCACCCTCACACCCTCACCTTCACCTACTAAGGTGGGACTCCTCTCACTCACTTTTGCCAATCCTGAATAAATGGATTGCTGAGATTCACTCTTTTCCTCTCCTTTTGCCTGGGATTAACCCAGCCTCTCACTCAATGCACTCTCCTCTCTCAGTCCTAAGAGTGACTGTATTACCACTAAATCTTCTGCACTAGAAATAATTGAAGTTTAAAGTTGTGCAGAGACACTCGACGGATAAGTGATATCCATCGGGTGAGTGGTAAAGCTATCCGACGGATAACTGCTGTTAAGCTTATCCATCGGGATACAATCACTACTCGACGGATGAGCAATATCCATCGAGAGAGTAGAAATGAATGAGGTGGGAAGAGAAACTATTGTTGACTCTGTGTTGATTGAAGTTATTTGAGGCACAGATGTCACAATAGTATCTGAAATAATTGGCAAGTGAGCCAACAAATCATCTAAAAGATGATGCTCACTTGCACTAGATTTTGACTGTGACTCCACATTTATTGGAGCCACATCAATCTGAATTTGAGAAAGTACAGGGACTGTGTCTTTAGCACCAGTTTGCACTGTGTGTGTGCCCTGTGCATCCCCAGTTGTTTTGGATTTCTTCTTTCTTGTGTAAGTTTGGGGTGAGCTTGTGTCCCTAACCCTTTTGGCCTGTGCTCTTGGCTGAGAGCTTTGTTCAATAGCCACATCCTTTTGGGAGGATGCAACTAGAAGTGGGCTTTTATCCTTTTTAAGCACTGCAGTTTGTTGGGAAACTGCAGTGTGGCTAGGCTGGGATTCCTTCAACTCTCCAACCTTATCCTTGGGGTTTCTTTGATGTTCACCCCTTCCCTCACCTAACTGACCCTCCTTCACACTCCCCTCTTTGGCTTTGGTAGATTTTTCAAATGGTACCTTTTGAGAGATACCAGAGGGGGTTTTCTTTGACTTGGATTTAGAAATTATAGTTGATTTGGCAGCTTTGGTAGGCAACTGTTTGGTCATTGACACAGTTGCCATAGCTACTCCTGAACTCAAAGAAATTGAGGAGATTGGAATAGTTAAGGGTATGGATGAACTTACCTCACTTACCTGAGGTGTCTGGATTACAGGAAAGTAGAACATTGGCACATCCCTATGATGGTTGGCTCTGTTCAAATCTGCAATGATTTTTCTCTCTTGAACCCAACAAGCTAATTTGTTGTTTGGGTTCTCAAGTACAATCTCTTGACAAAGATGGTTAGCCAATATCATGAAAAATCTAGCATAATATACATTCTTTCCCCTTTTAGCTAACTCACCTAGTTTAAAACCTAACTCATACAAGACAAGGTCACTGAAATTGTAAAATTTATCTGTAACTAGCATGTAAAGCATGTCAAGCATGGAAATGTTCACAGAATCAAAATTACTAACTTTTCCAGAGAAAACTTTAGTCACAACATCACACATGAAACTCTATTCCTTCCTAAGACCTAATCTTCTAATCTCACTTAGCTTAGTAGTAGGAAGTGCATAATGCATGGAATTAAGAATATTGATAATATCAGTGTCAGTGTGTGATGAAGTTACATTATCTTTCAGGAATTTAGAAACATGCTTTTATCACATCACTATTGATACAGAACTCATTACCTTTGATAGTTAGGGTGATGGTTTTGTCAATAGAGTTGTAGATTGCAGTGGTCCACATCTCTTCAACAACTTCACAGTAAATTGTGGGTGATTCAAGCATGGCATAACTTAACTTGCAGTTCTTCACGAAGTCCATCATCTTGTGATAGTCTTCTGATTGCTGAATACCCTTATTGACCAAAGCAGTGAAGTTGTTCTTCACATAAATGAACCCAGTCTGAGACATGATCTTTACTACAGGTGCCATTGTTAGAGAATGAAAGCTTGAAGAGAAAGAGGATATTTGCTTGAGAGAGAATAAAATAAAAGCAGTTGAATTTGAGAATGATAAAAGAAAATAATTGGAATGAAATAAGCTTTTATACTATCTCAAAAACAACGGATGAAAATAATAAAGAAAAGTAAATTACCCAATAGAAATTGCCTAAAATAGCCGTTAAAAAAAATAAACTGTAAAAATTCCACCCATTATCCGTCGTGTAATACTTACAAACTGTAAGTATACTCGATGGATAATGTTCAGGGAATTAACGGTTAAGATTTAGACAATTCGACGGATGAGGATAAACTGTTATCCGTCGAGTTTTAAAAGATTCCAGAAAAGTAATTGATTTTTATTTGCACATAGTATATCGATGGATGACTCAACTCGATGGATAATGGTCATCCGTCGAGATCCAAATTATGACTTAGCCAAAATTCCATCCATTACTAAAAATCAGCTAAATTTCTGGCTACTTTTCAACTTGCAAAATAACTCTGATAAATTCAAGAGTAATTAAGCATACCTAACTCACTTACCAACCTGGAAAAGGTGGATTCATCCAGTGGCTTGGTAAAGATATCTGCAAGTTGCTTCTCACTTGGAACAAAATGTAACTCTACAGTACCATTCATTACATGTTCCCTTATGAAATGGTACTTGATTTCTATGTGCTTTGTCCTTGAATGTTGCACTGGATTTTCAGTGATGGCAATTGCCTTTGTGTTATCACAGAAAATAGGAATCCTTTCAACTTGCAAACCATAGTCTAGCAATTGATTTTTCATCCATAAAATCTGTGCACAGCAACTGCCAGCAGCAATATATTCAACTTCAGCTGTAGAAGTAGAAACTGAATTTTGCTTTTTACTGAACTAGGACACAAGCTTATCTCCTAAAAATTGACAGGTTCCTGTTGTGCTCTTTCTATCAATTCTGCACCCTGCATAATCTGCATCTGAATAACCAGTTAGATCAAAACCAGAATCTCTAGGGTACCAAATGCCAAGTTTTGGTGTTCCCTTGAGATATCTGAAAATTCTCTTAATAGCTATCAAGTGAGATTCTCTAGGATCAGCCTGAAATCTAGCACATAAACATGTAGCAAACATTATATCTGGCCTACTAACTGTTAAGTACAGAAGTGAGCCAATCATGCCTCTATAGCTTGAAATATCCACAGACTTTTCAGTAGTGTTTAATTCAAGCTTAGTTGCAGTGGCCATGGGAGTTTTTGCAGATGTGCAATCCATTAGATCAAACTTCTTTAAAAGTTCAAAAATATATTTAGTTTGACTAATGAATATTCCATCACTAACTTGCTTAACTTGTAAACCAAGAAAGTAAGTTAGTTCTCCTATCATACTCATTTCATACTTACTTTGCATCAGTTTGGCAAATTTTTACAAAGTTTCTCATCTGTAGAGCAAAAAATAATATCATCTACATAAATTTGAACAAGTATGCTAGAGTCATTAACATTTCTGAAAAATAAAGTTTTATCTACAGTACCTCTTGTAAAGTGATTTTCCAAAAGGAACTTTGATAAAGTGTCATACCAGGCTCTAGGTGCTTGCTTAAGTCCATAAAGTGCTTTCAGTAGATAATAGACATACTCTGGAAAATTTGGATCTTCAAAGCCAGAAGGTTGACTAACATACACTTCTTCCTCCAAATCTCCATTCAGAAAGGCACTTTTGACATCCATTTGATAGACCTTGAAATTGGCATGGGCTGCATAGGCTAAGAAGATTCTGATGGCTTCAAGTCTTGCAACAGGAGCAAAAGTTTCATCAAAATCTATTCCTTCTTGCTGGCAATAGCCTTTAGCAACCAATCTGGCTTTGTTCCTTACTACTATGCCATTTTCATCCATCTTGTTTCTGAATACCCATTTGGTGTCTATTGGATTCTTTCCTTTAGGCTTGGGTACCAGCTTCCAAACTTTATTCCTTTCAAATTGGTTTAGTTCCTCCTGCATAGCTAAAATCCAATCAGGATCTAACAACGCTTCTTCTACCTTCTTTGGTTCTTCCTTTGACAGAAAGCTGCTGTATAGACATTCTTCCTGAGTTGCTCTTCTTGTTTGAACTCTAGAAGAAACATCACCAATAATTAGTTCAAAGGGGTGATCTTTTGTCCATTTCCTTGGTTGAGGTAGATTAGCTCTAGATGAAGAGACCTCAATGTTGTCTTGATGTGTGATTGAGTTTTGATTGCTAGAAACTCCCCCTGAGTTTGTGGATCTTTGATTTGAAAAAGGGGTACTTTCTATGGGTGATCTACCTTGACTTCCTGCTCCTTTTGATATCCCGACGGATGGTGAATTTTGAGTACCGACAGATGAGGCAGGTTGTCTACTGACGGATAACACAGATTGCCTTCCGACGGATGAAGCATTTTGTAACTCGACGGATGTTGAGTTTTGTGCTTCATTGGTGGTAGATTTGTCTGCATTATCCTTAGACACTGTTTCTTGATCACTCTCATCATCACTTCCATCACTGACCATCTCAACATTGTCGAATTTGAGGCTCTTATGGTAATCTCCATCTTTCAGTCCTTCAATCTTTTTATCATCAAACACAACATGTATAGATTCCACAACAATGTTGGTTCTTAGATTGTAGACTCTATATGCTTTACCAACAGCATATCCAACAAAAATTCCTTCATCTGCTTTAGCATCAAACTTCCCATTTTGATCAGTTTGATTTCTCAGAATATAGCATTTACAACCAAAGACATGAAGAAAGTTTAGAGTTGGCTTCTTGTTCTTGAACAATTGATAAGGAGTCATGCATCTTGCTTGATTAATCAGAGAGATGTTCTGAGTGTAGCATGCAGTGTTTACAGCTTCAGCCCAGAAATATGTTGGTAATTTTGATTCTTCAAGCATTGTCCTTGCAGGTTCAATAAGAGATATGTTCTTTCTTTCCACTACTCCATTCTGTTGTGGAGTCCTTGCTGCTGAAAACTCATGCAAGATCCCATTTTCCTCACAAAATGCTCTCATGACATAGTTCTTGAACTCAGTTCCATTGTCACTCCTGATTCTTCTAACTTTGAAATCAGGATGATTGTTAACTTGCCTTATGTGATTGATGATGATTTCACTAGCCTCATCTTTAGACTTTAGGAAATATGTCCAAGAGAACTTTGAGAAATCATCTACAATTATTAGGCAAAATCTTTTCTTTGAAATTGATAATACATTGACTGGTCCAAACAAATCCATGTGAAGCAGTTGCAGAGGCTCTTCAATTGCTGAATCAAGTTTCTTCCTGAATGATGCTTTGATCTGCTTCCCTTTTTGGTAGGCATCACACATTCCATCCTTTGTAAACTCCACAAGAGGAATGCCTCTTACTAGTTCTTTCTTTACCAGCTAATTCATGGTCTTGAAGTTTAAATGGGATAGCTTCTTGTGCCATAGCCAACTTTCATCTTGACTTGCTTTACTGAGAAGACAAGTTACAGATTCTGCTTTAGTTGAGTTGAAGTCAGCTAGGTACACATTTCCTCTTCTCACACCGGTGAGAACCACTTTGTTGTTTTGATTGTTAGTCACAACACAGGCTTCTTTGTTGAAGGTTACTGAGTTGCCTTTGTCACAAAGCTGGCTGATACTCAACAGATTGTGTTTGAGACCATCCACTAAGGCAACCTCTTCAATGATGACATTGTCCTTTGAAATCAAGCCATATCCCACAGTATAACCTTTGCTGTCATCTCCAAAAGTAATACTTGGGCCAGCTCTCTCCTTAAACTCTGTGAGCAGGGTAGAATCACCAGTCATGTGTCTTGAACAGCCACTATCCAAGTACCAGAGATTCTTTCTGTTTCCCGGCACACATCAAAATCAAATCAAGTTGATTTTAATACCCAAGTTTCCTTGGGTCCTGCCTTGTTAGCTTTCTTCTTCTATTTCTTAGGTCTTAACTCATTTGACTTAGGAATTTCAGATTCTTCCTTAGTCATTTGGGTTGGGCCTTTGAAACCATTTAATGCAATAGAATTATCATGCATATTATGGCTAACAGGAAATGACATGCTTGGTGCAAACATGTTATTCCAGTAAGGCATGTTAAATGGCATTTGAGGCATATTGTATGCAGCATAATATGGATTAGGTGCAAATGACATATTAGCAAACTGTGCATTCATGTTCTGTGTAGGCATAACATTAACAGGCATGGGAGGCATGGCATTCATGTTAGGAAATTGAGGCTGAACAGACATGGGAGTAGGCATGGCAGATTTGCAATTAACAGACAAATGATTTACACTATCACACTTGACACATATTTTTCTAGGGGCATATTTATCAGGTGTGTAGTTATTGTGTTTGCTAATCCCTACTTTACCATTCCTATTATTTTTCTTTTTAGTATCTGTTTTTACCTCTATTTTCTCAAGTCTGTCACTTAACTGTTTGACAGTCATGTGACCAACATTAGCCTTTTTCCCTTTCTTAGCTTGACTTGACTGTTTGATTAATTTGGCTTTGCTAATGGGTTTGCTTACAGCCGACGGATGAGGATTTTATCATTCGACGGATAACACTTTTTGTTATCCGACGGATAGTCCTCATCATCCGTCGAGTCTACATTTGTCAGCAACCCATCTACCAAAATAGGTTCTAGTTTCTCTTTATTCTTTTTCCAGGCTTCATCACAAAAAGACTCAATTTCTTGAACTTTAGTGATTTGAGCATGAACATCCCTGGATGTTTTCCATGCTTTAATCACCTCTTGTTCACGCTCGAGCTGCTTCTTGAAAATTTCTTCCTTTTTCAAGGACTCAGTTAATTCCTCCTTGGCAATCTTACACTCAATTTTTAGTTTATCAAACTCAACAAACTGAGACTCAAGCACATTATTCCTCTCACTTAAAAACAATTTGTTTTCTTTGATTTTAGCATTTTCTTTAGTGAGAGACTTAAGTGTAACACGCAAATGATACAATTCTATAGACATGTCATTTATTGCATCATTACACTCAGCTTTAGATAAATGTGCAAGGTTTGTAGTGATTACCTGATTGCTTGAGGAACTTGTCTCTGTTTCATCATATTTGGCCATTAGGGCTAGATTGACATAGCTGACATCTTCATCTTCATCTTCATCCAAACCATCAGCTGCCCAGTCATTCTCTTGTGTAATAAAAGCCCTTTCCTTTTGTTTGAGTAGACCAAAGTATTTTTTCTTATAATCCACAGACTCAAACCTTTTCTTACTGGAATCTGACTTTCTACACTCATTTGCAAAATGCCCTGCCAAGCCACATTTGAAACATTTGAATTTTGACTTATCCACCATGTTTCTATTTGGCTTGGCTGCTCCAAAGTTCTTCTTGAACTTGAGCTTGGCAAATCTTCTTGAAAGAAATGCTAGGTGCTCATCAATGTCCTCCATGTCATCTTGGCTCAATGAATCTTCACTTTCTGCAGCTAGCCCCTTACCCTTATTCTCACAGACCTTTGAAGTTGATTCTACAGCTTCCATCTTCACTTCCTTCTCCTTTTCCAGATCAGCAACTAGTGCAATGGATCCTCCTTTCTTCTTTCCTCTCTCCATTCTTTCATCCTGCTCTATCTCAAGCTCATAGGTCTTCAGAATGCCATACAGTCTCTCCAAAGTAAACTCCTAATAATCTTGTGAGTTTCTCAATGAGACTGTCATTGGTTTCCATTCCTTTGGAAGAGATCTGAGAAATTTCAGATTGGAGTCTTTAGTCTGATAGACTCTTCCATGCAACTTAAGAGCATTTAGTAGTTTTTGGAATCTACTAAAAATGACAGTGATTGACTCAATTTCTTCATTGTGAAAATGCTCATATTGCTGAACCAGGAGCTGCATTTTATTTTCTCTTACTTGCTCAGTGCCATCACAAATTATCTGTATTGTGTCCCAAACTTCCTTGGCAGTTTTGCAGTTGATGATTTTATCAAACATGTCTGCATCAACACCATTGAACAGAATGTTCATGGCCTTTTTATCTTTCCTGACTTGGTCAATGTCAGGATCAGACCATTCATGCCTTTGCTTTGGAACAGATGGCTCATTTCCTGTTGCAGCTCTCATTGGAACATGAGGGCCTCTTTCTATGCAGTCCACATAGGCCTCATCTTGAGAAAGCATATGAAGATGCATTTTTACCTTCCAATGATGGTAATTATCTTTATCAAGAAAAGGAATCTTGACTCCAATATCTTTCTTGTTCATCTTGCTGAATTGTTTTGATCTTTAAACTCTTTGTAGATTAAGAGCTTGCTCTGATACCAATTGTTAGTCCCTTAACAATATAGCAATAATTACAGAAGGGGGTTGAATGGAATTCTTGAACCTTTTTCTCGAAATAAAAATGTTCAACTCAATTATAAATATATTTGTTTTGATCAGCACAATGCGGAATGTGAACTTAATTGAATCAAAACATAAGTAATTAAAAACAAGAGTCTTTAAAAACTTTCTGGTGGATTTAAACAAGTCCACCAGAGATATATATATAATATATCGAGAGGACTCTGTGTGCAGAAATGCTCACAGCTGCTTACAAATGGAACTACTGAGAATACAGGAAATGCTAAAGATTCTGCTTACAAAGATTTCTCTGTTTTTGTGTTTCTCAGCTACCTCGGTTTTTTTTTCTATTTGCTACTCTCTTGGTTTATATAATACCAAGATTACAAAGTCAAAAAGACTGAACAAATATAAAATCTAACAGTCTTAAGCTTTGTTGCTTTTCGTCCTCTATTACCCAGTTAATGGGCTTCCATAGTGTGTTTGTATACATCTCGATGGCTATGTGTCAGCTTTCACTGTTCAACTGCTGTTTGAATTCTTCATATGATCATCCGTCGACTTTCAGAACATCCGTTGATGATTTAATTGATCATCCGTCGACTGCTATATTAAACATCCGTTGATAGTCATTTGATCATCCGTTGATGGCTTTGTTAATCATCCGTCGGTAGCTATTTTGGCACTTGACTCTATTTCACTTATGCAGAATTACAAGACATCGTTTATGTACAATTAATCAACCTATTCTGCATATCTAGTTAAAGTCAACATGACTTATATGCTACTACAGATTCTATATAAAGGTGCATACATAACTGTGCTACAAACTTATTATTACATAAGCTACTCACTCGATGGATAATAAGTTAATTATCCGTCGGGACTATAATGAGTTATCCGTCGGGACTATAATTCTTATCCGTCAAGTGCTACATCATTTCACTAAGTAAAATCTACTTAGATGTTTTGTTTATGAAATCATCAAGTACACAACATATGCACAACAATTAACCTGTCATGTTCTAGTGTTGTTCTCGTGTTGAGTTATCACATAACTATTCATACAGCTACGCAGTCTCACCAACAATCTCCCCCTATTTGATTGTTAAACCTAACAAACAAAATAAATAGAGAGGATAACTCAACTAACAACTAGAAAAACTAAAATGCCAGGACATGTAAATAATGCTACTGGTTTTCTGGATCAAATTCTGTATTTCCAGATTTCTTGAGTAACTGAAATGAATGATGCTTGTTCCTCTAGTACTGAACTGATCTTCAAGTTGTTTCATCTTCATTTCCTTGGTTTTTCAAATCTCTTCTAGATAACACTTCTCAGTCTTGAAGTAATCATCAGCAGCTTCTTTTGTACGACCACATTTCTTTTTGAGAAGCGCATTTATCTCTTGCTTCTCCCCCTATGAGAATCAACTCCTTAAAGGAAATCACCTTCGTTTACCACCTCTCCTATACAATAGGGTCCGCAGATAAAAACCAATGGTATTCCTCTTTTGGAAAACAGCTTCTCCTTATGAAGAACAGTGATGAAACTAACCACTTTTTCTAATTATTAGGAAATCACCTTGTGTTTACCACCTCTCCCGTATAATAGGACCCGTAGTTACAAACAACAATGGTGTGGTGTAGTGTACATGTGCTTCACCTTTTTCCTCATGCCTGCTATTTCTCCCCTTAGTTGAGGAATCCTCCAAACTATTATATAAGTTTTTATCTCCCCTTAGAGAAGGAATGTATGTTGTTGTCTGAAGGAGTTCTCATATTTTACTTGGTTGGAAAAGAAATAACAAGTCATAGTTTGATCAACCACGTCCCTTTAAATACTTCAAGAATGACTTCACTGTTGATCATCATTTTAACTAATATTCCCAACTCCTTATACCTCCCAACTGTGAGATCACCAATTGTTACGAATTGTTAGCACCCAACTGGTTAAGTCTCGAAGTATTCTAATCCAACAAGTAAATGTTAGGTCCCTAAGAGTTAGGTTCCAAACATAAACAGAATTGAGACCCGAAGTCTCAAGAACCAGTGTTTAGGGATAGGGAATGGGATATGGTGTTTCTCTTTCTTCCTCAATGTGAGTGTGTGATTCTGTTTCATGTACCTCACAAGTGTTTCACTCTTCTCTCCATTTGTGTTTACACTCATTCTCACAAGTGTATCACTCCTCTCATAGCTCCAAAATCCAGCTGTACCTGCAAGGAAAATCATCTTAGCCATCCTTAAGGAGGTCACATATGGTGCAATGGGAGTTCACAAATCCCCATCCTCGATAGACTCATCAGATGAATCTGAGTCATAATCTACAAGTTGTTAGTTTCCCTTTTAGGGTTCCATATTTGAACTTTGGGAAGGTAAACAATGATCCAAAGAATTTAGCATAAAGATAAAAGTTCCCTTCCAATGTATGTGAAGACATTTCCTTGTGACTCATTAGGTAAATCTAAATTATTGTCAACAAGTTGTCGATCTGCGCCTATGTCAGATCCACTATCCGCAAATGTATCCAGGGGATTTAAGCCTGGGGAGGTAGACACTGACCACTGACATATGGCTATTGGATCAGTATCCTCTCCTAACACCTGTAAAGGCAATTAGTCCAGTAAAGAACCTTGAACAATCAAATCTGACCTTAAAATGGTCGAAACTCTTGTTTTCGTCAACTCATCCTTTGTGTGTGTAACCTTTCCTTGTGCATCAAGAATTGGTTATGTTTGAGGTGGTGACACTACATCAGATACCCTGGCCGACAGGCAAATTTCAATAGACGCACCCTGTTGAGAGGATGAATCTAGTAACTATTTTTGTGCCTTTGCAACCATTACATCTTTTTTAGAAGATGTATGGGGGCTAGCAATTGTCTCGGTTTAAATACAACTCATCTTTGTAGGAGACAGAGCTGCTGGGTTGACTTCAGAACTTTCCTTATGTGGTGCACTAAGGCACTTTCTCCCTCATGCTCATTCATACTTCATTTTATTGGTAAGAGAGTGTTGGTTGGTTCTGTTTCTGTGTTTGTCTTTACAGTCTGGGATAGAAGTTGTGGGTTTTCAACCTCGTGACTATAAAATGAAAGAAGGCCATTGGACGTTGAACCTGTATCAAAGAACATATGGAAATATAAAGATAAAATGCACTTAAGATCTATAATGAATGAAAATTATACATTTAATCTTTTGAGAGAAATGATGTACAATAGTGATTTCAAAAGATTTTAATGAAATAAGCAATCACCACTATAAAAAGAAGTTTGATTTTTCTCTTAAAAACTGTTGAGTGCACAAGTTTGTATTTATGCCTAAAAAGATAAATAATTTGAAAAGACGCAGACTGGTGATATAATAGTATTAAGAAGAAAAAGAAAGATTTTGTTTTTAATATGAACGAGTTTTTATAAAAGCATTGATCACTTAGGGTAAAGTCTAAGCAATTCTCATTCATGTTAAAAGCTCCACAATCTATCTTTATAAGATTATATTCAATAAAATTGTTTATTGATAGTTTAATCTATATATATATAGCCAAACATGTCAAGCACAATATCTTTAGGGTACTTTACTCCAAGAGTTGATAGTCCCTTTAGATATCTAATAATCTTGTTAATAGCTATAAGATTGGATTCTCTAGGATCCACTTGGAACCTTGCACTTGGGCATCGTGAGAACATTTATCACTACACATATATAACACTATGTTTGTGCCTAGTAATAAGAGAGTTATTAATATGACGACTCTACTAGTGCATATTTAACTATAACTTCAGTTTGACTGCCATACCATGTCCTTGACAATTTCTTGAGTAAGATACCATTCCATACCATCCTGAAGTAAGCATGTGAAGAAGAGATATACAAAGTCCAATTGATCTGCAACTACAAAGTCCATAAACTGTTGTGCATTGACTACTTCCTTTGACTCACCAACCAGGAGTACACTTGTTCACATTTACCAAAGTCTAATTCCAGGTAGAATTTGCAACAGGTGCCTGATATGTCATAATATCCTCAAGTCTCGTCATTGGTGTTTTCTGTCAGATACTACTTCCTGATAATATTGGCATTGTCCATCGTAACAATGCCATTGTCATCCAATTTTGACTTCTAGTTATCCTTGTACCAATTACAAAATTGTCATTTGGTTTGGATACCAGCTTCCCTTCAATCTGCTTGCTGACTGATTGAGTTCATCTTGCTTTGCAATCTCCCAATCAAGCTGGATCTATCAGAGCTTCTGTAACTTTCTCAGTTTCTTCTTAAGATAGAAAACTAGAGAAATAATCATTCACACTTAGTAGCCCTGCTAATCATTACTCCACCATCTGGATCACTTAAGAACTAGACTCTGGGAATATTATTGACATAGAACCCTTTATCTTAGCAGATATGTTCTTGTAGTGTCCTCTGATTTTCAATATGGTGTTGTGTTTGACTAGTTGATCCTTTTATTGCTCCCCCTAAGCTGTTGTTGGGATTTCCTGAAAATCTTTACCCTTGCTGACTGGCTTCATTGAAATAATGAGTTTTGTTATACACTGCCATTCCAATGCTTGGATATGAATCATCAATACCATTAATTTCTCCTGTAACAGCTTGGAGCATGGAGTTGTTGAACTATGCACTTAGACTGTCTATCACCTTTTATTGATCAACCACAAATGCCCATACATTGTATACTCCACTAAGTAGTCATGAAGAATATCCTCACAAGTCTTAGCTGCAAATGCCAAGATTTTCAAACAACTGAAAACATTTTATTGTTTGCTTCTGTAGAACATTCTCTCCAAACACTTTCAGGTTATCCAGTGTTTGCTTCCATTGGCCATTAACTCATTAGTGGTCTTCATGTATACATCCCGTTCGAGGCTTGATCTTACTTGTTGCAAACTGTATTGACTACTCCAGCCCTTTGGTATTTAGAAAGTATTGATTAGCTTGATATTTCCCTTATAGCTTTAATCAAGTTCTGGTTCTTCCTTTGTACCACTCCATTCTGACACGGAGCTCCCAGTGCTGAATATGTCTCAGAATATTCTTAATGTTGCAGATATTACTCAGAACTGCTTCTTGAATTCAGTCCCATTATCTGACCACAAGATCATTTCTTTTACAGTTGCTTCCAGCTTGATCTTCTTTGATGTGATCAATCACCATCTGTGATGTCTTGTCTTGAGAACGCACGAGCAACAACTTTGTGTTAAGAGTAGTCATCAATCATCACTAAGGTATATCTTTACTTTGATGTGATGTTGTCTTTGACTCCTCTTTCTAACATGCATCACATTTATCATCCTTCTGAATTCCAGATGAGGCAGTCCTCTCACTAAACTCTTTTTACAAAATAGTACCTTGTGTTAATGTTCAAAGGTGAGAGTTTCTAATTCCATTGCTAGATTTTGTCAGATGAAGCTTTATAGTGGAAATCATTGACTTCACCTTTCTTGAGATTCCAGTCTAGCCATAAGCATATCCCTTTTCTTCCTCTAATAAGAGCAAGCTTCTCAACCTTCCTGCTTCAGATGAGACACTGATCCTTCGTTGAATTGACAATTTGTCCTTTGATGCAGAACTTTTTGATAAGAGGATTTGTGCTTTGATTCTTCATCAAGAAAGATGCTTCAATTGTTATCAATGACTCCAATGATTAGTTGTTATCAGTGATAGCAATTGTTGAGTCCATGATGACATTCCTTTTTCTGTATAGCTTGTCCCGTAGTGAAAACCTTTGATGTCCTCTCCAAAGATTATTGACGGGATAGCTTTTGTCAACCACATTTGATTGTGAGGCTCTTTCTTTCCTTGTGAATGAATTACCAAGAATACATATGAATCAATTAACCTGTTATGTCCTGCACTTACAAATGGATTAACATTTCTTGGTACCGAACTTATCAGTTTGGGTCCAGATGGATTAGAGATTTTACTATAAACAGAGATAACAACAGCTGCAACCTTATCATGCTAATTCTTATCTTTTACTAACCATTTTCTCCATTTTAATACCCTTGACATATTTTTCTCTAGGCTAGGGGAAAAATGGTTCCATCCTTACATAAGGAGGACTAGCAGTCTTTGCCCTATTGTAATCCAAAACATGCTTCTTCTATAATTAATGCAAGTACTAAGAGATGCATTCATGGCACTGAAATAAGCAAGCATTGTATGAAGAATATATGGCATTCATTCAGAAACATTACACATAAGAATTAAGCAATATAGGCATGATATGGAACAAACAGAATTAACAAGTAAATCACTAATTCTATCTAGTCCAATCATGTTGATGTATCTCATCCAGTTGTCTCAATCCAAATATAAACCAATACATCTTAACAAACAATTCAGATCAAATGAATAAATCACATTGTATTAGGATACATGAGATACGCATAAACAAAGGTCTTATATGTTGGAAAACATATATCTCACTAAAGCAATTAATCATGTTCAACAAATATTCAAACACATATTTAAGATCATCTAAAGTAACATACACAAGTTAAATATCAATCCTAGTTACCAGGAAAATAATATAATGAACTAGTTCAGCATTATCTATGTGTGATGTTATCATGCTTGTGCGAGTGTTAAACATTTAAACACTAAGATCTTATCATGCATTGAATATTGAGAACAAAATATTATAGTGGTTCAAGAAATTGAAACCTGAGATATGTGAGTTGGACCATCTTCAAAGATTGCTATGAAAGCAAGATATTCATGATTCTCGTCATCTAATCCATCCTAACTCTTTCCCGTGCACTATAAGTTTTGACTGGCTGCTTCCCTAAGAAAACATTCCACCTCTGTCTCAACTCTTCAACTGGACCCCTACTCATCCTTGTTTGTCAAGCTTCTTGTTCTGTTGTAGCAAAACCCTTGATAGTTACTTGACACATATATCTTATCTTAAATGTAGCAATCAAATCTTCTTTATGTCCCAATATCAGTCTTGTATTCACCCCTTGAACTGAATATGTAAGAATCTCTGCTTTGGAATAGATAGGCTTGATCCTTGGATATAGCATAAGTACTCCTTGTGAATCTGATTCGACTAAACTTTCTTGACATGTGAAATACTGCCTTGACGTCCAGTCCATCAAGTGTTTCTACCTGAGCTTCCTCTGATTCAACTATCAGTAACTCTTATATTCCGTCCTGAGGTTCCAACTTTACTGCATGTAATTGAGATGTTTGTTTGTCCCCACTATTCTCTCTGACCTCTACAATTCCTGCCTTTATGATCTTTGTGATTCCTGGATAAATTAGCTTTGGTACAAACCACTGTGTAACTATATAGTCTGGAATCATAGAGTTATCTTAAAATCTTCGAGAAAAATTGTACCCGTAAAAATTTCATTCCTTTTCTACGTCTGAAAACCCAGTGGTATCCTATGGAGTAAGCCTTTGAGTATGTTCCACAATTTTCGTCTGTAGGTCTTAAAATCAATTTCGTTGGAATAAGAAAATCATTATCTACATTTTCCTTATTCGGAAATTTTCCGTCTAAATAGCACATAGTCTTCGTTTTCTTCGAAAGATTAAAATCATCTTTAAAAGCCCGGAGAAATTTCGAGTCTACCAATACCTTGAGAACACTTAATTTTAATATTTAAGAAAAATTTAAATTTCCAAAAATTTTAAATTTCTTAGAAAATAAATTAATCAAAAATAAATATTTACGAAAAATCTAATTTTCAAGAATTTCAAATTTTCTTAAAAATTAAATAAAACATAAATTAATATTTAAGAAAAATTTAAATATAAGATTTTTAAAGTTTTTTGAAAAAATAAATAAATCAGAAGTAAATAAAAAATGGGTTACAGAAATTAAGTACTAACTGGAGACTTGTATTGTTAACTGCGACTACTTAAACCATGATGCTAACATGCGACGCTTTATTTAACCTGAGACTATATTCTGTACAGCCTAATCTCCAACCTGCGACTTCTCTGAACACAGTCTGCTCGCGCATGTTGCGTTACTTTTCTAGGCGGTGACTGGGCGCGTGGTTGCACAAAGAAAAGAGACATGCGACCTTCATTGTTCCCGCGTACAGTGTACCAGGCGTGTTTGTTCCAAACAAGTAGAAATACAGGCGTAGCTGCTAACATGTACATGATTAAATGGCAGGTTCCGTTTAAAAAATTAATATGACAGCCCCTTTAGTACAAAATGGCAGATAACAAACTGAATAACTGAGCTTCTGAAAACTGGCAGCTAAATTAATCGAAAATAAATTTAAATTAAAAACTTTATTTTACTAAAATTTTAATAGTAAATTAATTTAGTTAAATTATAAAATAGTTTATTTAAATTAAGTTTATAAATAAACTTATTTAAATTAAATTTATAAAATAAATTTTCTAAATCAAATTTACTAAATAAATTTATGTAAATGAAAAAATAATAAAATAAATTTATTTAAGGATCCTGATTTGTATATCAATCAGTCAGCTCTGATACCAATTGTTAGGTCCCGAATTATCATAGAAGGGGGGGTTGAATACGATAATCACTAAATTAAAAAATTCTTTCGAATCTTTTGCGGATATAAAATATAGTGCTCGGTTAGTGGTTTCGTGTTCTTGAGAGGAATAGTGTTTGGAACAATAAAATGAGCAACATAACATATTCGGGGAAATATATATTTGTATATAAATCCGCGAGGGGTGTTGCTACACTCCGGTAATTAAATTAACCGGCTACAATCTAAGAACAACAAGATTCCTAGCTTCTATAAAGATTTACAAATCAAATCCAATACAATGATCTAGCTTTTGTTTGTACTAGGATTTAATTATCGGGTAACGTTTATAATGCCCCTAAGAATATACAAGAGTTAAATCGGGCATTATAACGTTACTCCGGTGAGAAGTTAAACGGATAATCAAAGTGCTTTGAGCTTCTCTAAAAATATTTGCAACTTTTTTTCACCAGCTCTTTTTGGAGAGAAGATGAACATAAAATCTAATTGCTGAATCTTCTGCTGATGTGTAGACTTGTATATCAATAATGTGTGGATGAGGAGAGAGCTTAGATCAAGTACAAATTGTAACATGCGACTAGAGTTTGCAACTTGCGACTACAAAAAAATAACTGGCAACTAGTATTTGTTTTAGTAACCTGCGACTAATAAAACAAAAACAAACAGGTTAACTTTAACAACCTGCGACAGGTTATTTGGTTTGTTTGATTACAACCTGCGACTAACAAGATGTCACCAGGTTGCCCCCTTTTTTCATTTGTTTTCCTTTTTATTTTCTTTTTCTTTTTCTTTCTTTTTGTTTTCTTTTTGTATTTTCTTTTTCTTTACTTGTTTGTATTTTCTTTTGCTTTTCTTTTTATTTTCTTTTCTTTTTCTTTTTCTCTTTTTTTCTTTTTCTTTTTATTTAAATTTAAATTGTAACTAAATTAATTTATAAAATAAACTTAAATATAACTTATTGATATGTCCCAGTCAAATCTAAGAAAGTTATCTTATTTAGGTTAAGATAAACCTGAAATTATATTCATAATCTCCATATCCCCTCCCTGCAACAACTACTACTGATAATATACTAGGTTCATAAATAACTGCCCATTACTAGAACATGGCTAGTAATTGACTTAACTGCTCTAACCCACTACTCCTGATGCTGATAATACAAATGCTACCCACTACTAAACATAAATAAAATGTTGCTTTAAGGCAGGTACTTAGGATTTGGAGTCCGTACTCTAGTTGAACGTCGCAGCTCTCCTGGACCAGTTGTTGAGCTAGATGAGTATCTATCACTTATATAAATAAATTATATTAAAATCTATTAAATAAATTTATTTAATTTATCAATTAAACTTTGAGCTTCGCCAGTCCCTTGAGCAGTTTAGTTGTATACCCCGTGCACCTCTTCTCGTACTTTAACAGATAAACGTTCAATCCAAGTACGTTCTTCAACTTAACAATTCTTCTAAAAATAATACCCAGATTTCTTTCACGAGCTGTTGATGCCTAGTGCTACTGGTCTGGTTTATAGACGACTAACCCCGATTCAGGTCTTCGTATTATAGCCTTGATTAAATTGTTAAGCTTGCAACAACTTTATTGCTTCGAACACTGACTGCCAATAAACAAATGTACTTTCACTGGAATATTTTCTGGTACTTTAGACAACATCTTCATTGGTACTACAATTTGAATACTTTATTCACTGTTCTTCATCGGCGCTTGAACATATAAATGAACTCCTGTCAGTGAGCATAACTTCAAGACTGCAGCTGTCTTCTTTAACCTCTGTCTATACCCTGTCTTCAATTCTTCAGATTCCTATGCTTCGAATATTGTCTATCTTCAATCAATTCCAATACACTGAAATCTTCTAGTAGCACTTATACACTGAATTTTCATCATTTCTGAAACCCTGAGAGTCTTTAACCTTTATTCTTCACTGAGGCATGAACATATTAATGAGCTTCTTTCAGTGACATGTAAACAGACTTCAAGCTTTCTAATCCTTTGATTCTTTGTATTTTCCTTGTCTTCATTTCTTCTGATTTCTTTTGTAGACATAGTATTATTAACCTATCTTGTTCTAGTGTTGTTCTTGTATTGAGTTATCACGTAACTGTTCATACATCTACGCAGTCTCACCAACAACTAACCATGGTTAAGTAACCAAATAGTAACCTAGACTAGAATGATAACCTAAAGGCTAGTTAATAGTAAACCTAAAATCTAAACCAAGTAGAATAGCTTGCAACCTATGATGGCTAGCCAAGATATTCATGGATTTAGTAGTACTAGGAGATATACAAATCATATCTCACAAATCTTTCAAGAGAAGCATTTCCAAGAAGCAACAAAAATTCTATCTTCTCTCTCCCTTCATCCCATTCGGCTTCATCAAAAAAAGAAGCAAGAAATCAATTTCAAAACACCCACTTCTAGCCATGGCAAAATTTTACAAATAAATCCCAAGCTTCATATGTTACGACCGGCATTTTGTGTAATATTATTTGTGAACTCTGTATAATATTAGAGTCGATTATAAATATATTTATTGATTGTACATTTGTGTGAATGGAATTTGCTGCATTATAAATTGCTTTATTCAAAATATGAATTTTTCAAAGCGAGAGTTTTATTAATTGCTCTTATTCTTGATTTATAGATAATATTCTTTACCATGGGAAAATTATCTTTTAAAATTTATTTCATTCACAAATCACAAAATTGATCTCATAAAATTTCTAAAAATCCAAGTTATTTTATAGTATAACTTTTATAATTTTCCAAATTTTATTTTATTTTATAAAAGTAAATCTTTGAAATTAGTTGTTTAGTAATTAGCAATTTACATGGATAACCATGCATGCAAATACCCTCCCATTCAACTTAAATGGGCTAAAAAGACAATTCATACCCCACTAACTCTCTTTTATCTACCAAAAGACCAAACTAACCTTGCATGCAATTTTGCTTAGCTTTGGGAGAAGGGCACTCTTGTAAATTCTAAACTTCACTCATTTCTTGGTGCATGATGATCAAAAAGAGGAGAGTTAATACAAAATTACACTCCACTCAACCTCACCATTTTCACTCTCAAAATTTTCTTCCCCTCTCCCCTCTTTCTTCCATTCGGCCGAAGCCCCCTTCCCCCCATCCCCTTCAATTGTTCTTCAACAAATCCTTGTCATTCTAGTGTAATTTCACTACCCATAAATATATAATATACTTTCCAAGAAGTTCCATGCTTAGGAGATGAAGTTTAATGCTTGCATGTCTTGTTTTTATGTGATCTCCAAGGAGAAACTCTTAATTCATGTGGATTAAAGAGTTCTCCATGAGATATAATTTTATGTGCATAAACTAAGTGTTTCCTTGATTAAAACTCCTTTAAAACACTTGCATGCTACTGATCTCTAGTTGTAATGCCATGTTTTACTTTGCATGTTAGAGATAGGGCATTATTTTCAAGAATGATCAAGCTATATATGCTCTCTTTTTCGACAATATACATGCATGTTTGGTTTGTGATTAAATTTGATCTATATGGGCTAAAAACAAATTTTTTTCCTTGATATCATGCTTGATCTTAGTTGTTAAAAGATAGTGTGCATGATCCCTTGAAATAATTTAGAATTTTAAGTCGAATTTATGAGCTAATAATCCCATTATTTAGTCGAACTTGTTTTTGTGATCATTGTGAGTTGCATGTTAAGTTTTAGTTTGCATGTTGGTGCTATAGGGCATGAATGATCTCCATTATTGGTTGAGGCCTTAGTTTAGAGTCTTATAGAAGTAAATTTTCCTTGGTTGAGATTTAATTCGTGGTTTTGAAGTGGGAGTTAAGGTGGAAAGGCTAGGATAGAACCCTGAAATATTTTTCCAGATTTGCATGTGAGTTGTGTGTTGATTTTGAATGGGCATTTATTAGGAATTGTTAGGCCCAAGCCACAGGGAGTTAGTACTTGGGTTGTAGTTGAATCCAGAAGCCATAACTTAGAGAAACCCGATCATTTAGTGAGGTGCACACACCAAAACTACCAGAACAGGGGATAGTTTGAGTTTAGTACCTTTTGGAGGTCAAAAAATGGGATTAAGAGTAAGCCCTCATTAGGCCTTGATTATTATTGATACTAGGGAGTTTAAGTAAGAGTTTCAAGTCGAACCATGGAGGTTTAGAGTTAGAACCAATGAGTTTAAGTTAGTCCAAAATAGGGCAGTTTTTAGGACACCCATTTAGAGTTGTGTCAACTTTGAGGTTAGGCCCAAGAATATCTAGGAAGGCCCTTAGTGTTATTTCAAGTGCAAAAGTTAGCTTATAGACTTAAGAATCCAGTAGGTCAGTTTTGGTTAGGAATATTCGAGCTTTAGTGGTGTCAAAAACCGAGAGTCGCCTAAGGTGTCGCCATAAGTGTGCAAGTGAGAACGCTTTCTTTTAGCGTTTAGTTTTGTGGACCCTATGAGTGAGGCATGAGTGATCCCTAGTGTTTTCATTTAGATATAGGTCAGTAGAGTGTTAGGCTAAGGTTTTGGCTAAGAGAATTGGAACCACCAAGTGTAGGCCCTTCAAGAGTCGAGACTAGTTTAGTAGGGTGTCGCAAGTGGAATTGTGGAGATTTGAGAGTGAGATCATTGAAGTCTCGAATAAAGCACCAAGTCTAAATAATAGTATGAGTATAAATATTTGTGTTATGTGCTCCAAGGTGCTTCTATATGTATATGTGTATGGTATTGTGTGTTAACTTAGTGTCTTACGCAATATAAGACACTAAGCGTTACTTGGAGTCAATTTGTGCATTTAGTGTTAGGATTGTTTGGTATCATAAAAGTCCATAGTAATGAGGGATTCTTATTAATTTGTAGGATTGAGTGAAGATAGGAATCTTTCCATCAAGGTCGAGTAGTGCTACCGTCTCTCCCAAGACAAGTCATGTGTACTCAAGCCTCTCAAGGCAAGTGTTCTTCCCTTGAAAACTTATATTGTGCAAGTGTTTCAACCTACCTTTTGTTTACACTGCAAGTGGGTGTTAGCCCAGCTTTTATATATATGATGTAAGTATTCTAATTCACCTTGATATATATGAATATATGATCCTAGTGGTTTCAAATCTATCTTTCGTATTATATGTAAATGCCTTGAACCCTCAAGTATCTATTGCAAGTAGTTTAACTTTGCTTGGAGATTTCTATGCTAGTAATTCAAAAGTCATACCATGCTAATATACCAAAGTAATTGTGATATTGAGCCTTGTGCAAGCTATACTCAATAACCTTATCTTGATACCTAAAAGTCAATTGTTCCTTAAAGTCGTTAATGATTGCTTGATAACCCTATTCTTACACCTAAAATATGATACCCTATTATACATTGAACTGATGCTCACCTTCTTTATATTTTAATACATATGTCATATCTGGAACTATTACCATGAACCTAGTTTGACTTAGTTCCTTTATACTATCCAACAACCCTGTGAAACCTCATTGTCAGATTCCTTGTGAATAGAAACTTTACGATTCCATTTGATAAGGTATTAGTCTAGTTGATCATGGCTTTAAAGTTGATCTAGAAACCTTGATAAAGATGTTCATTGTTCAATAGTTTAACCGTCACTTGGCATCAAATAAATTTGTTTTAAAATGAAAAAGTTAAAATTTGGATTTCCAGTCCCAAAGGGGGACAAATATTTTCGTTAAATAGTGGATTTGGACTGAGACGCAAGTCCTTTCTACTCTTAATTTGTAAGCTTAAAGGTTGCCTAAGGATCCCATTAATGTTCTAGAACACAGCGAGGTTCGGGATTACTTCGCGGCTGATCACCGGCTGTAATCCGTAGCGTCATAAAATGGTTTTTGATGAGGAAATGGTTTTGAATTGTTTTATTACAGTAAAAGATCCCATTACCCTGAAAGCTTATCTCTTGATATTATATTGATGAATCTTCCATTTCCTTTATTATTTTTTTATTATTTATTCTTGCTTATGTATTTTATAGTACTTGTTGAGCATTTGGCTCACTACTTGCTTACCCTGATATTTCAGCTAGCAGATATGGTTAGATTCAAGCAGACAGCACGTAAGACTTGTGATGTCGATTCGTATGTTCGAGATCAGGTAGATTAGTGATCGTTTTGTGTGAGGACTCGATATTAAAATCAGGTTGTAATAGTTAATAGTATTGGGCTGTTCCAAACCCTAAACTGTAATATCTTGGATTCAGATGTATTTACTTCCTTTTGTTAACTATTGTAATAAGTTGTATAATATCTATTATTAAGTCGGGGCGTGACAAGTTTTGGTATCAGAGCTACGGTTTAGAGTCCCTGGACAGCCCAAATAGGTTATATATGTATATAGGTTTATAGAATATTATACGAGAGTGTAGGTATAGGATATTCGAGTCGTTCGCTACTAATTCTTTTATATATATATATCTATACATTGTTTGGTAGCAAAGGGCGCATTCCTCATCATCTTCTGAACCGTCTGACACAATCGCTTTGTCCTTGTATACTGAGTTGAGGCGTGAGTTCGATAGGCTTCAGGGAAAGTACGATCGAATGTTGGAGCGATTGAAGAACGTGTATCCGGACAGCCGAAACTATGAAGGAAAGCCTAAGAAGCGGATGACTGTGAGACTTGAGACCTTGGTTCAGTATGTTAACACTAAGCTTGATGAGATGCCATCGCACCGAGACCGTACCAGCCAGTATACTATCCAGATGATTACGGATGAGCTCCAGTGCATTGTGAAGATGCTTCATGAAGAGAAGACTACCGGACCCCGTTCTGATGGAGTGGAGCCTTAGTTCTTTCCATTATCTACTTTTCATATTGTTGTATTGTTGAACCTTGTAGAATTCCCTGTTGATTTCCTTTAATTAAGCATGTTGTCCTTAGAATCAGACTCTATTCCGATCTTGATGTACCTTGACCTTAATTTCAATAATTATGCATTATCGTTCTATTTGCTTTCAATTGTTCTTATGCCTTTATATGCACCACCCTTATTGTTTAACTTGAAACCCGATTGAATGAATATGATGACTTGTGACACCTTAACCTTGAATTACTTGTATTTTTTATACCTGTTTTGATATAACTTTTATTTCAGGATCATGCCACCTAAAAAGAAAAACCCGACAACAACTTCTACCACAGATCCTAATATTCTTCGATTGCTGGAAACCTTACAATAGCAAACAAATGCTATAGCTCAACAACAACTAACTTTTCAACAACAATTCAAAAACCAAGATAACCATGAACCACACCAACCACCTGATCCACCAGTACCACCTCGATAAATTGTTACTTTCAAAGCTTTTCAAAATGTGAATCCACCTACATTTCATGATACCACCGATTCGGTAATAGCTAATACATGGATTAGGGAAATGGAAAGAGCTTTTGAATTGGTTCAGTTGGGAGAAGATCAGAAGATGCCATATGCTACTTATTTTCTGAAAGGGGAGGTCATTTATTGGTGGGATTCAGTGAAAGCTATGGAGACAAATCAGTCGGTTTCTTGGGAAAGGTTTAAAAGGTTATTCCAGGAAAAGTATTACCCTAAGTACATGCAGAATCAGATGGAGCTTAAATTTCTTGAATTAAAGCAAGGAAGTATGTCTATATTGGTATACGAGAAGAAGTTTACGGAGCTGTTAAGGTTTGTGACGAAGTATACCAACACTGAGGAAGAGAAAACAAAGAGATTCCAATAAGGATTAGAGCCTTGGATCAGAGATAGAGTGGCAATGTTTGAGCTTGATACTCATGCTGAAGTAGTACAAAAGGCTTCTCTAATTGAGAGTAATGGGATACAGTCAAGGAAAGAAAAGGATAACAAGAAGAGAAAGGTTCCATTTTATGGAGAGAAGTCTGAAGCCGGAAGCTCACAAGACAGGAGTGTGAAAAGGATTGGATTCCGCAAAGGCGGAAATTTTCAGAAGAAGGGAAATTTGAACAAGAGATAAGATTCTAAGGGGGACAACCATTCAAGCCAAGGACAAGTTGGAGAAAATAGATTTCAGAGACCAGAGTGCAAGCATTATGGAAAAAAAACATCCAGGAGTGTGTAATAAGTTGAACATGACATGCTATAGATGCAATCAGAAGGGACACTTGGCTAATGAGTGTAAGGTACCGAAGATGGGAGTTACGTGCTATAAGTGTGGAAAGACTGGACATATAGCTAGGGAATGCAAGTCAACTGGACCAGTCAAGGCTTTGATGAACGTGGCAAGTACTAGTGCACACATGCCAGCTGAGGTATTGGCATTACCTCCACCATCTATCACAACTCTGCAAGAAACAGCAAGGATATTCGATTTAATGATGAAGGACGTTGTTCAGAATTCTGAGATGATAGCAGGTAAACTTTTAATGAATAATGTTGAAGCTAAGGTATTTATTGATTCTGGAGCTACTAGATCTTTTATATCAGAAACTTTCATTGATAAACTTAAATGTGATAAAATGACCCTGAACGAGGTAATAGATGTGGTAATTGCGAAGCAAGAGAAGATTCCTGTGAGTTAATTGTGTCCTAAGTTTGAGATTGATATTTCGGGGCATAAATTTTCAACAGACTTGATACTTTTCAAGTTAGGGGAGTTTGATATAATCTTAGGCATGGATTGGTTAAGGAAGAATAACGCCCAGATAGATTGTAAATCTAAGAAAGTATATTTAAAGACAGAGATTGGAGAGAAAGTGGTATTTAAGGGTCAGAGGCAAGAACGACTGTTTCTTACAATTGTCCAAGATAAGAAATTGCTTAGGAAAGGTTGTGAATCGTTCCTAGCCTATGTAGTAGATTCAGAAAGAGAGAGCGTCAGTATAGAAGATATTCATGTTGTCAACAAATTTCCAGATGTGTTTCCAGATGAACTATCAGGTTTACCGCCCGATCGACAGGTTGAGTTTGAAATCAACCTTGTTCCAGGCACGGAACCAGTTTCGAAGGCACCTTATAGAATGGCACCAGCAGAAATGAAAGAGTTGGCAAGCCAGTTACAGGAATTGTTGGACAAAGGAGTAATACGGCCGAGTACGTCGCCATGGGGAACACCCATTTTGTTTGTAAGGAAGAAGGATAGAAGCATGAGGTTATGTATAGACTATCGAGAATTGAATAAGATGACGATTAAGAACCGATACCCGTTACCAAGGATAGACGATTTATTTGATCAGCTAAAAGACGCTAAGTGCTTTTCTAAGATTGATTTAAGATCAGGATACCATCAACTGAAGATCAAAGAATATGACATTCCGAATACAATATTCATGACAAGATATGGACATTATGAATTCTTAGTAATGCCTTTTGGGTTGACTAATGCTCCCACAACATTTATGGATTTGATGAATCGGGTATTTAAAAAGTATTTGGACAAGTTCGTAGTGGTATTCATTGATGATATTCTTATATATTCAAGGTCAGAAGAAGAACATATGCAGCATCTATGGTTAGCATTGGAGATACTCCGACAAGAGAAGTTGTATGCCAAGTTTTCTAAGTGTGAGTTTTGGTTAAAGGAAGTTCAATTTTTGGGACATGTTATTGGAAGTGAAGGAGTCAAAGTGGATCCGGTAAAGATTGAGGCAATTATGAGTTGGGAGAGACCAAAGACAACTATGGAAGTGTGAAGTTTTCTAGGATTGGCGGGATATTATAGAAGGTTTGTTAAAGATTTCTCGAAAATCACCATGCCATTGACTAAGTTGACTAGGAAGAATCAAAAATTTGAATGGAATGCAGAATATGAAGATAGTTTTCAAGAATTGAAATAGAGGATGGTTACAGCTCCGGTACTAGTATTACCAGACGATCAATGAGACTTTGTGATTTTCAGTGATGCTTCACATAAGGGTCTGGGTTGCGTGCTAATGCAACACAACAAGGTGATTGCGTATGCATCAAGACAGTTAAGACCACATGAATTGAAGTATCCTACACATGACTCGGAACTAGAAGCTATAGTATTTGCACTTAAGATCTGGAGACATTACTTTTACGGAGAAAAGTGTGAGATCTACACAGATCATAAGAGTTTGAAGTATATTTTCACTCAGAAGGAGCTCCATATGAGGTAAAGGAGATGGTTGGAATTAATTAAGGACTATGATTGCTCGATAAATTATCATCCGGGAAAAGCGAATGTGGTAGCTGATACTTTGAGTAGGAAAGAGAGGTTGAATATGGCAGCGGTATCAAAGGAATTATCTAGAGAAATCAGGAGATTTGAATTAGAACTGTGTATTTGCGGAAAAGCTGAGGAGATTTGTCGTACTATGACTTTTCAGCCATCATTGTTGGAAAAGATAAAGAAATGTCAGGAAAAAGCGATGTAACAGGAGAATAATCAACTGACCGGAGAAGAGATTTGTACTCAAAGGGTTGAGCAAGGTATATTAAAGTTTTCCTCAAGAATTTAGATTCCTCATGTGACTGAATTGAAGAATGAGATATTGCAAGAAGCTCATAATTCTAGATTTTCAATCCATCCGGGAAGCACCAAGATGTACCAGGACTTGAAGCAGAATTTTTGGTGGCCAAATATGAAGCGAGAAGTAGCAGAATGGATTGCGAGGTGCTATACTTGTCAGAAAGTGAAGGCAGAACATCAAAGACCAAGTGGATTAATTCAGCCTTTAAAGATTCCAGAATGGAAGTAGAAAAACATTGCCATGGACTTTATAGTAGGATTACCACGAACGAAATCCGGACATGACGCTATATGGGTTATAGTTGATCGCCTTACGAAGTCGGCACATTTTCTTCCAATTAACAAGAGGTCTTCTTTGGACAGATTGGTCCACCTGTATGTGCGTGAAATCGTATTACGACATGGCGTACCTGTATCAATAGTTTCAGATAGATATCCATGATTTAACTCTAGATTCTGGAAGCAATTCCAAGAAATTATTGGCACAAAGTTAAACATGAGTACGGCGTATCATCCGCAGACTGATGGTCAAAGTGAGAGGACAATTCAAACAATTGAAGACATGTTGCGTAGCTGTGCGATTGATTTTACAGGAAGTTGGGACGACCACTTGCCATTGGTGGAATTCTCCTATAACAACAACTATCACACCAGTATTGGCATGCCACCATATGAAGTGTTGTATGGAAGAAAGTGCAGATCACCAACGAATTGGGATAAAGTTGGAGAAGGAAAGATTCTAGGTCCCGAACTGGTCCAACAGATGAGGGAGACAGTCAAACTGATCCAGAAAAGATTGCTTGCTTCTCAAGACCGGCAAAGGAAGTACGCAGACCCTGCTTGAAAGGATGTGAGTTTTCAAGTCGGCGAAGCTGTATTGTTAAAAGTGTCACCGTGGAAAGGGTTGACTAGATTTGGAAAGAAAGGCAAATTAGCACCTAGATATATTGGTCCTTTTGAAGTTTTGAGTCAAGTGGGAAAGGTGGCCTATGAATTAGCTTTGTCGCCTTAGTATCAGCATGTGCATAACGTGTTTCATGTGTCATTACTTAAGAAGTATAATCCTGATGCCAACCATGTGATAGAATATGAACCTATAGAGATTCAGGAAGATTTGTCGTATGTGGAGCAACCTGTCAAAATACTCGACTGGCAAGCAAAGAGTCTTAGAAACAAGTCGGTGAAGTTAGTAAAAGTACTTTGGAGGAACCCCAAGGTCGAAGAGTCAACTTGGGAGTTAGAGTCTGATATGCGTTCCCGGTATCCTCATCTGTTCTCTTAGATTCTGAGGACAGAATCCTTTAAGGGGGAGGGGATGTTATGACCGGCATTTTGTGTAATATTATTTGCGAACTCTGTATAATATTAGAGTCGATTATAAATATATTTATTGATTGTACATTTCTGTGAATGGAATTTGCTGCATTATAAATTGCTTTATTTAAAATATGAATTTTTCAAAGCGAAATTTTTATTAATTGCTCTTATTCTTGATTTATAGATAATATTCTTTACCATGGGAAAATTATCTTTTAAAATTTATTTCATTCACAAATCACAAAATTGATCTCATAAAATTTCTAAAAATCCAAGTTATTTTATGGTACAACTTTTATAATTTTTGAAATTTTATTTTATTTTATAAAAGTAAATCTTTGAAATTAGTTGTTTAGTAATTAGGAATTTACATGGATAACCATGCATGCAAATACCCTCTCATTCAACTTAAAGGGCTAAAAAGACAATTCATACCCCCACTAACTCTCTTTTATCTACCAAAAGACCAAACTAACCTTGCATGCAATTTTGCTTAGCTTTGGGAGAAGGGCACTCTTGTAAATTCTAAACTCCACTCATTTCTTGGCGAATGATGATCAAAAAGAGGAGAGTTAATCCAAAACTACACTCCACTCAACCTCACCATTTTCACTCTCAAAATTTTCTTTCCCCCCCCCCCTTTCTTCCATTCGGCTGAAGCCCCCTTCCCCCCATCCTCTTCAATTTTTCTTCAACAAATCCTTGCCATTCTAGTGTAATTTCACTACCCATTAATATATAATACACTTTTCAAGAAGTTCCATGCTTAGGAGATGAAGTTTAATGCTTGCATGTCTTGTTTTTATGTGATCTCCAAGGAGAAACTCTTAATTCATGTGGATTAAAGAGTTCTCCATGAGATATAATTTTATGTGCATAAACTAAGTGTTTCCTTGATTAAAACTCCTTTAAAACACTTGCATGCTACTGATCTCTAGTTGTAGTGACATGTTTTACTTTGCATGTTAGAGATAGGGCATTATTTTCAAGAATGATCAAGCTATATATGCTCTCTTTTTCGTTAATATACATGCATGTTTGGTTTGTGATTAAATTTGACCTATATGGGATAAAAACAAATTGTTTCCTTGATATCATGCTTGATCTTAGTTGTTAAAATATAGTGTGCATGATCACTTGAAATAATTTAGTATTTTAAGTCGAATTTATGAGCTAATAATCTCATTGTTTAGTCGAACTTGTTTTTGTGATCATTGTGAGTTGCATGTTAAGTTTTAGTTTGCATGTTGGTGCTATAGGGCATGAATGATCTCCATTCTTGGTTGAGGCCTTAGTTTAGAGTCTTATAGAAGTAAATTTGCCTTGGTTGAGATTTAATTCATGGTTTTGAAGTGGGAGTTAAGGTGGAAAGGCTAGGATAGAACCCTGAAATATTTTTCCAGATTTGCATGTTAGTTGTGTGTTGATTTTGAATGGGCATTTCTTAGGCATTTTTAGGCCCAAGCCACGAGGAGTTAGTACTTGGGTTGTAGTTAAGTCCAGAAGCCATAACTTAGAGAAACCCAACCATTTAGTGAGGTTCACACACCAAAACTGCCAGAACAGGGGACAGTTTGAATTTAGTACCTTTTGGAGGTCAAAAATTTGGATTAAGAGTAAGCCCTCATTAGGACTTGATTAGTATTGATACTAGTGAGTTTAAGGAAGAGTTTCAAGTCGAACCATGGAGGTTTAGAGTTAGAACCAATGAGTTTAAGTTAGTCCAAAATAGGGCAATTTTTAGGGCACCTATTTAGAGTTGTGTCAACTTTGAGGTTAGGCCCAAGAAAATCTAGGAAGGCCCTTAGTGTCATTTCAAGTGTAAAAGTTAGCTTATAGACTTAAGAATCCATTAGGTCAGTTTTGGTTAGGAATATTCGAGCTTTAGTGGTGTCAAAAACCGAGAGTCGCCTAAGGTGTCGCCATAAGTGTGCAAGTGAGAACATTTTCTTTTTGCGTTTAGTTTAGTGGACCCTATGAGTGAGGCATGAGTGAGCCCTAGTGTTTGCATTTAGATATAGGTCAGTAGAGTGTTAGGCCAAGGTTTTGGCTAAGAGAATTAGAACCACCAAGTGTAGGCCCTTCAAGAGTCGAGACTAGTTTAGTAGGGTGTCGCAAGTGGAATTGTGGAGATTTGAGAGTGAGATCATTCAACAACCGAATAAAGCACCAAGTCTAAATAATAGTATGAGTATACCTATCTGTGTTATATGATCCAAGGTGCTATTATATGTATATTTGCATGGTATTGTGTGTTAACTTAGTGTCTTACGCAATATAAGACACTAAGCGTTACTTGGAGTCAATTTGTGCATTTAGTGTTAGGATTGTTTGGTATCATAAAAGTCCATAGTAATGAGGGATTCTTATTATTTTGTAGGATCGAGTGAAGATAGGAAGCTTGCCATCAAGGTCGAGTAGTGCTCCCGTCGCTCCCAAGACAAGTCGTGTGTAGTCAAGCCTCTCAAGGCAAGTGTCCTTCCCTTGAAAACTTATATAGTGCAAATGTTTCAACCTACCTTTTTGTTCACACTGCAAGTGGGTGTTAGCCCAGCTTTTATGTATATGATGCGAGTATTCTAATTCACCTTGATATATATGAATATATGATCCTAGTGGTTTCAAATCTATCTTTTGTATTATATGCAAGTGCCATGAACCCTCAAGTATCTATTGCAAGTAGTTTAACTTTCCTTGGAGATTTCTATGCAAGTAATTCAAAAGTCATATCATGCTAATATACCAAAGTAATTGTGATATTGAGCCCTGTGCAAGTTATACTCAGTAACCTTATCTTGATACCTAAAAGTCAATTGTTCCTTAAAGTCGTTCATGATTGCTTGATAACCATATTATTACCCCTAAAACATGATACCATGTTATACTTTGAACTGATGCTCACCTTCTTTATATTTTAATACCTATATCATATCTGGAACTATTACCATGAACCTAGTTTGACTTGGTTCCTTTATACTATCCAACAATCCTGTGAAACCTCATTGTCAGATTCCTTGTGAATAGAAACTTTGCGATTCCATTTGATAAGGTACTAGTCTAGTTGATCATGGATTTAAAGTTGATCTAGAACCCTTGATAAAGATGTTCATTTTTCAATAGTTTAACCATCACTTGGCATCAAATAAATTTGTTTTAAAATGAAAAAAGTTAAAATTTGGATTTCCAGTCCCAAAGGGGGACAAATATTTTCTTTAAATAGTGGATTTGGACTGAGACGCAAGTCCTTTCTGCTCTTAATTTGTAGGCTTAAAGTTTCCTAGGGATCTCATTAATGTTCTAGAACCCAATGAGGTTCGGGATTACTTCGCGGCTGATCACCGGTTGTAATCCGTAGCGTCATAAAATGGTTTTTGATGAGGAAATGGTTTTGAATTGTTTTATTACAGTAAAAGATGCCATCACCCTAAAAGCTTATCTCTTGATATTATATTGATGAATCTTCCATTTCCTTTATTATTTTTTTTATTTATTCTTGTTTATGTATTTTATAGTACTTGTTGAGCATTGGCTCACTACTTGTTTACCCTGATATTTCAGCTAGCAGATATGGTTAGATTCAAGCAGACATCGCGTAAGACTTGTGATGCCGATTCGTATGTTCGAGCTCAGGTAGATTAGTGATCGTTTTGTGTGAGGACTCGATATTAAAATCAGGTTGTAATAGTTAATAGTGTTGGGCTGTTCCAAACCCTAAACTGTAAGATCTTGGATTCGGATGTATTTACTTCCTTTTGTTAACTATTGTAATAAGTTGTATAATATCTATTATTAAGTTGGGACGTGACATCATACATCATAAACTAAGGTAAGATAAATTTTTGAGCTCATTCTATTAAGGTTTGATGGGTGAAATAAATTCAAGAAAAGTGATAATGATAGTAATGAATAGTAACTTTTCTTGGTTTCTTGATTTTTATGGATTGATTTAGTTTCCTTAAACTCAACCAAGCATCCCCAAGACTCCACCATCATCAAGAACAAATCACAAGCTTTCAGGAAAGGTATAAATCTTTGACCAATATTTATTTAAGGTTTAAGTTTCAAGAAACTTTGAAATCCTAGTTATAAACCTAGTTTTAATGGTTGATTTTCTATTATCTTGATGTTTAGTTAATTAGTTTTAAGGTTGATGATTGTTGCCTCAAGAATATGATGTTCTTGAGAGGAGTTAGTGTTGAGATGATGATTTGATGGTTGTTGATGGTGGTATAATGATTTAAGAGATAAACAAAACTCGGATCGTAATCGTAACCTCGTTAAAATGAATAAAACTCAACTTAAAGTTTCTGCAGAAGTTCCCGAATATATGAACTAAAGTTTATTGAAAGTTAGAACTTGATTATAATAGACAATGTTATAAGGATCGTTTAGGCGCTTGAATCGCTTGATTTCGAATTACGGATCAAAAGTTATGACCGTTTAAGTAAAAGTGATTTACGTGACAAAAACTGCTACGAATTACGAACTTTGGAAATAGAAATGGTCGACTTAAAAATATTAAAAATTATGAAATTTTTACAGAGAGTAATGAATAGAGTTTATTAAATGCTATAAAAATTTAAAGTGAAAATAAGAATTTTTCAATTCTATAAAAATGTCGAAGCCGAGACCGCGCGATTAGAAAACCATTAAGAATCGTAAACGGAGCCGAGGACCAAAATGTAAAAGGCATAAACGAACATAAAGGATTTCGAAAAGAAAGCGAACGTGACATGAATGAGTACTTAAAGGAATAATAAGAGTAGAATGAGTTACGGGAATGATTTGTAAGTAGCACGTATGTATGAGTCGCCATAAATAAGAGCAAAATCTAACAAAACGATATATGTTTATGATTATAGATTTCCGAGCGGACCCTAGAGTATCCTCCACCTCAAAGTACCCAGGAAAATTTTCAAACCCTACATTTTATAACAGTTATGTTGTGTTTGTTTTCAATTAAATGATATATATACATGATGTTGTATTACGATATTTACTAATTGTGATATATAATATCATACGATATGTTAATGATTTTGGTATATGAATATTACTGAATTTTAATCGATAACGCAAGAGAGTAGCGTTGTATATACGAGGAGTACATTTTAGACAGAGGATCAGTCAGTATAAATTGATGAAAACCTGGAAGCATTCCGGAGATGTTTTATTTAAGAATATTGACGCTATAATGGAGCGTGTTGTATATGTTGTAAGACCGAGAGTCGATCAGTTTTTATAAAGTATAAACCCGGGAAACATCCCGGAGATGTTTTGGACGATTAAAAGTCCGTACTTATTTATTCCAAGGGACTCGATGTCCACTTGCGAAGTATTGAATACCTCAAATTTATTTTAAACGATTTCCAAAGATCGTATTCCCTCAACTATATTTAATTACTAGAGCAATGAATATTATTTCAATTATTCATTTAATATAGGGGAAGTATTCTCCAACAATTATTATTTCAAACTCGATTCATTATATTATTAAAGATTACTTTAATTATTTAAACATAAATTAGTTGAGGAATAATATTTTAAATATTCATTTAAAATATAATTATTCGAGGTCTACTTATTTAATAATTATTATTTTATGATTTAAAAATCATAAAACCTAAATTAAAATACTTTCTGAATTTCAGAAAATCATTCGAAGAATTTCAGATCGTCGAAGAATATTATCTCGACTTATTTTAAATATTTTGAATATAGTTTCAAAAGAAACTCCCCCTCATTTATCTATATGTTGACAACGGTCAACTCACATTACCTTAGTACTTCCTCCAAAAATTCTCGAAAGTACATATATATACATATACATATGAGATAAGTTGTACCTATCACCAAGCAAAACGTTTGGAGAACTTCGATGTGATTCGAGTTTTTGAGATATGATAGGATTTCTTAAAGGACAATGGAAGGGTAAAGATCCAGTAATTCGTGTATTGGTGAGACTGCTAGTACCGTGGGAGACGGTACTATGTGTACCTAAGGAACTACGAAGTGTGTGTATACCCGAAAATGGGACACATAGCCCGTATGCGGCCAAGGTGATAACAAGGAGTTTGGACGTTGTTATTCCCTAACAATACAACAAGAATTACAGAAGGGGGGTTGAATGTAATTCTGGCTTCTTTTTAAGATTTTTAAAACTGTTCTAACTCGATAATATATAAGTGTTTGATTGGAAAAGTGCGGAATGAAAGAACTACATATATTAAAACACAAGTAATAAAAACACAGGTCTTTAAAAATTTCTGGTGTATTTGAATGTATCCACCATATATATATATATATTGAGAAAACCATGTGAAGCTTGAATAGCTCACAGCTGCAGTTACAAATATGAACAACTAAACTTACAGAGAAATGCTACAGGATTTAGCTTACAAATGTTTCTCTGAGAATGTATTTGCTTAGTCTTGTTGTTGTTGTTGTTGTTGTTCTACTTGCTACACTTGGTTTATATATCACCAAGTTTACATGTTAATAAGACAAGATAATAAAACAAAGCCTATCAAGTCTAACTCCATGCTTCTTCACTACTCTATTCCAACATCTTTGAATATCTTTATAATAGCATGGAAATGGCAATACTTCTTTGTTCTCAAAACCCTGCTAAACAGGCTGCCACATTCCTTTTGCAAACACTCGACGCATGTGACTGTGTTGTCATTGTCAACAAATATTTGAATTGATCATCCGTTGGATACATGCATGTTATCTGTCAGGTAGCCTTGTTGATCATCCATCGGGTAGCTTTGTTGATCATCCGTTGGGTAGCTATTAATCACTTGACTCCATTTCATTTGTGCAGAATTACAAGACGTCTTATATTTACATTTAATCAACCTATTCTGCACATCTACTAGCAGTCTACATGATTCATAAGTTACTACAGAATCTATACAAAGTTGTTTACAGAAATGTGCTACAGTACTTATTGTTACATAAGCTACTCACCCGATGGATATCAGTTAGTCATCCGTCGGGACTATAATAAATCATCCGTCGGGACTATAATTGATCATCCGTCGGGTGGTACAAAATTCACTAAGTTAAATCTACTAAGGTGTTTTGTTTAGCTTATCATCAAGTACACAACATATTCCTAAAAATCTTCCCCAATTTATGTCGGCTGGAATTGTAGCCATAAATTAAGAGAAACTTGATGATAACAAAACATCCTAAAAACACAGTTTGAAAAATAGTAGATAAAACTAATAAGTGCTGCAAATTTTACTGAAAATTGAACAAAGTAAAGTGTACAAAGAGTTCTCACAATCAATTTTCAAGGTGCTCCTCTAGTCTAAGCAGATAAGTCTATCTCCTTGATTGTCTGGATTTCTTCCCAAGTCTTCTATTATTTTCCTCTATTTGATTCTGGAGTTGTCTGTGAAATTCAAGTTCATCAGCTTCTGAGAGATTTAGCATTTCCAAAAGAGTCTCATTGCTAGAGATACTCAATTGGTCCTCCAATCTGAAGAATCTTCTAACTCCTTTGTTGTCCATGAATTCCATCAGCCAATAAGTCCTCAGATGCACACTCTTTCCTGTGAAGGGAATTGATAGAGTTTTTGGAAGTGCATCTTTGTCTCTATCACTCCTCAGCTCCTCAATCTTCTTAAGAACTATTCTCCTTGCAGTCACATTGTATCCAAAGTTCTTTTTGAAGGATGAGTAGACTTTAATCAGAACAGATTGGCTTTCTTGGAGAATCCTGTGAAGAGGTCATGTTATCTCTTTCCCTCTCTTGTATTTAAATACCAGTCTTTCAGGAAGGTGTCTGTAAGCATCAATTCCTCTTACTTCTTCCAGTTCATCCAAGTAGAGATTCAAGTCTGAAAACTCTTTAATATCAAAAATGTATATGAGATCTCTCTTATTGACTGTGGGTTGGGATTTGGTTAAGATCTTGGATTTGAGAGACATTGGTTCCACTTTCTTGATTGCTCTTGACTTTTTCTTATTTGCCTTGAAGATAGGAAAGTTCAGCTCCGGAATTGGCAAACTATCTGTCACACCCTCCAAACCCGGGGTCTAGATTTTGGGGTAACTAGCCAATAAACTATAATAAAACAATCACAGCGGAATAATATAATAAATATGACCCCTTGCATGCACTGGATCGATCACAGGTTATAGTATGAAACAGGCACTAATACAAACCAAGTGTTATTACAAACCATAAGTCTAATTAGTTTTACAACTTATTCAAATTTTATTACAAACCTTTATACTATTCAAGCATCCTAAACTATCTACCTGGAAAACACACCAAACTATTTACAAGCACTTGACCTCTAATCAAACCTGCAACTCAAGCCTGCTCCGGTTTAGCTGAAAGATTAGATTAATAAACAAGTATGAGCGAAGAGATGCTCAGCAAGTAATATAAAGTTTGTAAGTGAATAACAATAATAATATTTGAGTAAAATCAGAAGCTGGTATAAACTTTAATGTTTAAGCGACAATTTAATCAAGCACAATTATGCATTATGTTGTACCTGATGATCAGCCACGAAACAGCACCGGTATCCCGCAGCCATATCGTAAATATAGGTATCGATATCCTGCAGCCATACCGTACTATTGGATATCCATAAAAAGGCATATACTCGCCTAGCAAGATATTACACTTTCGTATAATAGCTCACGCTGGACCGGTGCCTCGGCCTCTTACGCTAACCAATAATCAATTCACAAAATACATTTTGATTAAATGAGTCGGATCAATGACATCCTTATCCATTCAACTCCCCATGTCACATGGTCCAGAGTTATCTCAACAACTGATGGCAAAATAACTAGAATAATTAGTTATTCGCTACTCTCAATTCAATATTCCACTGTATAGAGTAATTTATAGCGAAATATAAAACGTTTAACTATTCTGAACTTAGAATAGTATGGATATTGAAAGAATAAAATTCAGATTCAATATCACTTGAATGATAAGTGAAGATATAAATATTTGCATAATATGATTCGAAATAAACGTCACTTGAATGATAAGTGAAGTCAGGGATACTTGCCTGGTATGCTCGATAATCTATTACTATAATTCTGCTTATAGTTGCTGGCTACTATCTCCGTCTAACACTTGACCACACTCCTTTCTACTTGATTCTATAAACAAAAGGACTATCTTAATTGACAGAACCAAACTCAATCGACGTAACTATACGTCTTGACATCTACCCGATCATTTATAATTAAGCATGGCATTTTAAACTGTAAACAGATAGCATGCATATCATATAGCACGTAATCATGGTATTTGTATAACACGTAATCACATATTTCATGTAACACATAAGTCAGATCATTAAAAGATAAGTCTCAGTGCGTTCATCATGAAAATCAGGTCAATAATAATATTTACCGATCAAATACCGACTCAAACTGATACACGAATCAAATGACATTACAATACAAAAGAAATTAGGACTCAAATGTATTTTTATTGAAAGCGCAATATTTTTCTGAGTCGGTACGCGTTCGTTTCGTATTAAACGGACGAACGGTTGATTTAATATGAATAAAATAAGAAATAATTGAAAATAAATCAATTAATAATAATATTAATTGATTTTTAAATACCAAAATATAATTTTTAAAAGTTTAAAAATAATTTTTAAAAATTATTTGAATTAATTATAAATAATTTACATTTATTTAACTATTTATAAATAAAATTAATTGATGAATTATTTTTTAATCAATTAATTAAATGGTTTGGATGGATGTTGGTTGTATGATTGATTTGGGGTTGAATTGTGGGTGGTTTTGAATGGTTTAAATTTGGGAAATCACGTAAACATAGCCGTCGTAACGTCCGATTTTCTTTAGACTGTTTTTGTGCATAACATTAGGACCCGAGAACCCCCTTCTAGATTATGACCACTGCCATGTTTAGGTAGCTCATGTTACGAGCTTCGTTTTGATATGTAGTTCGTTCGATTCCGATGCACGGTTTAGGAGAAACGACCGTTTCAAGTAACGGCGTTTCGCGAACGAAACTTTTCCCCTCGCCTTACTTTGAAACATAGGTTAAAGATCGAAAAGGGTTAATTAATGTATGAAACATTTATGGTAAGTGTGTTAGGCAGTTGGTAAGACACTCGCGAAGGAATCGCCTTAAAACTCGTAAAGGTTAAATTATTAAAAATGGTGGAGCCGAGGGTACCCGAGTGACTTAAGCGAATCAGTGAGCGCAAAACAAGCGTTAGAGTCTAAGTTAGTTAAAGTATAGATTTACAAGTGACTTTGGTTTAATTCCAACTTACTTGTTGTTTATAGGTTACCAGACTCGTCCCGAGCCTTTTATCACCCCAAGTCGCTCAGGCAAGTTTTCTACCCGTTATACTGTTGTTGTGATGTATATATGTATATGCATTATCTTGTGATAGATGCATGTTGGTTAATTAGCAAATTTTGCGATATATTGAAGCATGCTGATATGGTATATATATGCATGCCTGTTTCGTATTCTTGCCATATATATCTGTTGGTTCAGTTGATAATACCTATGTTAGAGAATAGCGGTAATTTGCATATACCCTTAGTATAGGGACCCAAAGGTGAAAACATTTTCTAAAACCGGGAGTCGAGGATCCCGAGTAGATTTTATATATATATATTTATATATATATATGGTTATAGTTTTCAAAACTATTAATCGAATAAGGTTTATTCGATAACTTTATTTTATTAATGAATATTATCTTGAATATTCATTCGAGGACTTATGACTCCTTTATATTATTTATTGAATATTACTTGGATATTCATTTGAGGATGTATGACTCCTTTATTTTATTTAATGAATATTATTTATAATATTCATTCGAGGTATTATGACTCAGCTTATTATTTAATGAATATTATTTCGAATATTCATTCGAGGGCTTATGACTCAGCTTATTTATTTATTGAATATTATTTCGAATATTCATTCGAGGGCTTATGACTCAGCTTATTTTATTTATTGAATATTATTTGAATATTCATTTGAGGATCTATGACTCCGATTATTTGCTGAGATATATTCTTTATTTTATTAAAGAATAAGGTGTCGATAATCAAACTCACTTTTGATTATTCAAATAAAGATAATACTTTCATATAAGTATATCTTTGGTTATTTAATACTCATTTCAAGTATAAGTTTTAATACTTCTATTTCAATTATTTTATAAAGATTATTCTTTATGGAAATATTATTTAAATAATAATATTCAGATATTTTCTAATATATTGGGACTGATTTATTTTGTTAAATCAACATCACTCCAAACATTCTTAAAAATGTTTTGCGAGTCTTCAAAATGATTTTTAAAAGTTAGAGCGGATCCCAAAACTTATTTTTATATTTAAGATCCTCCTTTCGAAGGGGATTTAAATACTCGCTCAAAACCTAAGGGATCCGACTCTGTAGTGTGTTTTATATTCGCAACAAGGTTGCTGTTTTGTTAAATGAATCGATTACTTACCCAACACTCGGGAAGTAAAATTCTTGGAACAAGTTAATCCATTAACAGGCATCGCCTGGGAAATATCGGTGAGTTCTCCTTTCCAACTAGATACGACTTCTTGGTGGAGCCGTATCAACAAGTTTCTACTTGGGGAAAGGGGGAACGAGCTTTACGTTTCAGAGTCATGGATTTCATCTGAACTAGGAGTGGCGTAAGTGGTCGAGTGGCGCCGGCCCAGCCTTATTATATTGGCCCAAATGACCTGGAAGTTCCGCTAAGGCGGTCTATTCCTTAGGAGTTCAGTGTTCGGTTGACAAGTAAATCCGACAGGTTCTCCTCTACATGTAGAAAATGGTGGGGTTGCACTACTACGACTGATCATCGTAAGTGGTCTTCCTGGCGCGGCAAACTCTCGTAATGAGTTCATCATCCAATTGGATATTTCTGCAACACTACCCAGAGCACTTCGATAGAAAGGCTACGGTTGGGCGATTGTTGAGTGTTGGCAGGGTCAAGTTTTCAAAATGATGTTTGCATCAAATGAAGTATCTCGTAACTTCATTTTATTTTGATGATATTTTAAAGATTTAATCTATTCAAATCTGGTCTTGTAGTCTCATCTATGTGATGAACTTTGGAAACTAATTATAACTTGAATGGTGGTAGTTCAAGTAGTATTTGGAAAAGATATAAGTATATTGGAGTATCTTGTAACTTCATCTTTTAAACTTATATCTAGTAAATGATTATCTTATGCATGACAAAGATTTTCAGAAAAACGTTGAGACAAGGTTAGATATATGAGATCACATTGCAACGATATTTTTATACAGTTATACACTGGAACTCTGTGTGTATTATGCATGGAAGAGGACTTCCAATATTTTGAAAAGTATATATGTATATATATACTGAATATTTTGCGACTTCATCGCATTAAGATATCATCTTGGTTCATTTCTTTTGACCAAGACCTTCATGAGTACTATGAGAAGGCTCATATATTGTTAATCATTATACATATTATTTTGGTGGGCTTGCTGCTCACCCTTGCTTTCTTCTTTCATCACACAACATCAGATAGACAAGATGAACAGGACCAAGCTCCCAATTCGCGAGCGGATAGGAAACGTTCCGCAGTTTCCTATAGGCGTTGATGTCGCTGTAGCTGAGGTAGGAACTACCAATAGGCTAGGCTTTCAACTTTTGATGTATCAGATTATGTATATTTATGAATTGTAATAATGGCAAAGAAATGTAAATTTATTCAGAAACCTGTTTAAGGTGTATTGGCATATAATTGTGGAATAAAACGACTTGTGATTATTTTTGGATATTCATCTCTGAGACTATAACTGGTGGTGTGTGTGTTTATTGTGGGGTCACAGTACAAAGTAGTTAATTATTTATTAAGATTGGGTGTTATTAAGGGAAATGGAACTCGTGACAACCCGGATCCCCGACCCCGGATTTGGGGGTGTTACACTATTTCTATGTGTTATATGAAATACTATGACACCATTTTTGCCACAGGCAGGTATATTGCCTTTTTAATTGAGTACTCGTATTTTGGGGACATGTTTCTATGAATCATGTCCTTGTGCTATCACACGGGCTGATCAGCATGTGATAGTACATCTGTCGGAGTTAGATTCCAATCTAATAATTATCGTTAATTGTTGATAGCTTATGAAGCTTTATTATTGATCAAATATTACTGATTTTATCCTGTTGTTCAGTTATTATCAGAATGTGGTTTATCATTTCAAGTACATTTATATTGCTTGCTGAGCATTTCTTTCGCTCATACTTGTTTATCAATCTAATCTTTCAGCTAAGCCCGAGCAAGCTTGAGATCCAGGTTTGGTCAGAAGTCGAGTGCTTGTAAATAGTGGTGTGTATTCCAGGTAGACTGTTTTGGGACGCTTGGATAGTCTAGAGGTTTGTAATAAAATTTGAATAATCTGTAAAACTAATTAGACTTATGGTTTGTAATAACACTTGATTTGTAGTAGTGCCTGTTCCATACTATAACCTGTGATCGATCCAGTGCAGGTAAAGGGGTCGTATTTATTATATTATTCCGCTGTGATTATTTTATTATAATTTAGTGGCAAGTGACCTCCAAATCTAGACCCCGGGTTTGGAAGTCGTCACAGGTTGGTATCAGAGCTACATGTTACATCTTACACAGCAGCAACAACAGCAACAGCAGCAATAACAGCAACAAGCAGCAACACCACCTGTAGTGACTTTTAAGCAGTTTCAAGCAGTGAAGCCACCTGAGTTCAAAGGAAGTGCTGATCCTGTGGAAGCTAATGCATGGCTCAAGGAAATGGAAAAGGCTTTTGAATTGGTCGGAGCAGGAGCTGAGCAGAAGACCAAGTTTGCAAGTTACTTTCTGAAGGGTGAGGCGAACTATTGGTGGGAATCCGCGCGAGCATTGGAAGGAGGTGAGTTTATAACTTGGGAGAGATTCACAGAGCTATTTCTGGAGAAGTATTTCCCGAGGTATATGAAGAATCAAATGGAGATTAAGTTCTTGAACCTGACCCAGGGTGATCTTACCGTGGCGGAATACGAGGCTAAGTTTACTGAGTTAGCAAGGTTCGTGCCAAACCAGGTTTATACAGATGAAAAGAAAGCAAGAAGGTTTGAACAGGGATTGAAATTTTGGATTCAGAACAGAGTAGCCATGTTTGAATTAACTTCATATGTGGCAGTGGTTCAGAAAGCAATGGTGATCGAAAGTAAAAGTGACATGTCTCAGAAAGGAAAGGATGGGAAGAAAAGGAAGATAGGAACCTCAGAAGAAGGTCAGCAGCAAGGTAACTTTCAGGGCCGTTTCAACAAAAGGCCAGAGTTTCAGGGTAATAGGAATATGGGATTCAGAAGACCATAATCAGGAAATGGAGGACAAGGCAGCCGTTTTCAGAATTCAAACCAGCAGAGACCTTGGACCCAATGTCTTTTCAACCAGAATTATTAGAGAAGATTAGAAGATGTCAGGAGGAAGTTATGAGCCATGAATGAGACAGTTTGACAGGAGAAGAAATAGGGAGTCAAAAGGATGATAAAGGAATATTAAGATTTTCTTCCAGAATATGGATACCCAACGTAGCCGAGCTGAAAAATGAGATTCTTCGAGACGCTCATAACTCCAGATACTCAATTCATCCCGGGAGTACGAAGATGTACAGTGACTTAAGAGAAAACTTTTGGTGGCCGAGCATGAAGAAAGAAATTGCAGAATGGGTAAATAAGTGCTACACTTGCCAGCGAGTCAAAGCGGAACATCAAAGGCCTAGTGGACTGATACAACCATTGGACATTCCAGAATGGAAGTGGGAGCATATCGCGATGGATTTCGTAGTTGGATTACCAAGGACCAGGGCAAATCATGATGCTATTTGGGTTATTATCGACAGATTGACGAAGTCGGCGCATTTTCTTCCTATCAACGAGAGATTCTCAATGGATAAATTGGTACGGTTATATCTTAAAGAAATTGTGACAAGACACGGATCCATAGTTTCAGACAGAGATCCTCGATTTAACTCAAGATTTTGGAAAAGTTTTCAAGATTGTCTCGGAACGAAGCTGAACATGAGTACCGCGTATCATCCGCAGACAGACGGTCAAAGTGAAAGGACGATTCAGACTATTGAAGATATGCTAAGGGTATGTGTTGTAACACCCCCAAATTCGGGGTCGGGGATCCGGGTTGTCACGAGTTCCATTTCCCTTAGTAACACCCAATCTTAATAAATAATCAACTACTCTGTACTGTAACCCCACAATAAACACACACACCACTAGTTATAGTCTCAGAGATGAATATCCAAAAACAATCACAAGTCGTTTTATTCCACAATTATATGCGAATACACCTTAAAAAGGTTTCTGAATAAATTTACATTTCTTTGCCATTATTACAATTCATAAATATACATAATCTGGTACATCAAAAGTTAAAAGCCTAGCCTATTGGTAGTTCCTACCTCAGCTACAGCGACATCAACGCCTATAGGAAACTGTGGAACGTTTCCTATCCGCTCGCGAATCGGGAGCTTGGTCCTGTTCATCTTTTCTATCTGTTGTTGTGTGATAAAAGAAGAAAGCAAGGGTGAGCAGCAAGGCCACCAAAATAATATGTATAATGATTAACAATATATGAGCCTTCTCATAGTACTCATGAAAGTCTTAGTCAAAAGAAATGAACCAATTTTGATATCTTAACGCGATGAAGTCGCAAAATATTCAGTATATATATATACTTTTCAAAATCTTGGAAGTCCTCTTCCGTGCATAATACACACAGAGTTCCAGTGTATAACTGTATAAAAATATCGTTGCAAGGTGATCTCATATATCTAACCTTGTCTCAACATTTTTCTGAAAATCTTTGTCATGCATAAGATAATCATCTACTAGATATAAGTTTAAAAGATGAAGTTACAAGATACTCCAATATACTTATATCTTTTCCGAATACTACTTGAACCACCACCGTTCAAGTTATAATTAGTTTCAAAAGTTCATCACACTGATGAGACTACAAGATAAGACTTGAATAGATTCAATCTTTGAAATATTTTGAAGGAAATGAAGTTATGATATACTTCATTAAGTCCCGATATATATATACACCTATATATATACATACGTTTCCTGAAAACCTCTGTCATGTAAAGTATGAACAGAATTGCAATATCCAATAAATTTGAAAAGGAAAGAATTTTGGCATAAACCTGATATCTTGGTGATCAGGCAAAGATACCAATAAGTAACCTTTTCTACTAGTAGATGGTCGAATTCCCCACTGGTCATCACCCTGGTCGCAATAGGACCTTATGCTGGACTGCCACTCAGCCACTTATGCATTTGATGGACTCCCACTGAGCCACTTACACTATCATGGACGCCCACTGAGCCCATGTTGCTTATGACGACTCGATAGATGGACTTACTTCCCGAATGTTGGGTAAGTAATCAATTCATTTACCGAAACTGCAACCTTGTTGCGAATATAAAATACACCACAGAGCCGTATCCCTCAGGTTTTGAGCGAGTATTTAAATCCCCTTTAAAAGGAAGATCTTAAATATAAAAATGAGTTTTGGGATCCGCTCTAACTTTTAAAAATCATTTTGAAGACTCGAAAACACTTTAAAGAGTGTTTGGAGTAATGCTGATTTAATGAAGTAAATCAGTCTCAATATATTTAGAAAATATCTGAATATTATTATTTAAATAATATTCCCATAAAGAATAATCTTTATACTTGAAGTAGAAGTTGTAAGACTTATACTTGAAATGAGTATTAAATAACCAAAGATATACTTATACGAAAGTACTATCTTTATTTGAATAATCAAACATAAGTTTGATTATCGACACCTTATTCTTTAATAAAATAAAGAATATAACTCAGCAATAATCGGAGTCATAGATCCTCAAATGAATATTCAAATAATATTCATTAATTAATATAAACTGAGTCATAAGCCCTCGAATGAATATTCAAATAATATTCAATTAATAAAATAAACTGAGTCATAAGCCCTCGAATGAATATTCAAATAATATTCAATTAATAAAATAAACTGAGTCATAAGCCCTCGAATTAATATTCAAATAATATTCAATTAATAAAATAAACTGAGTCATAAGCCCTCGAATGAATATTCAAATAATATTCAATTAATAAAATAAAAGGAGCCATAAGTCCTCGGATGAATATTCAAGTAATATTCATTAATAATATAAAGTGAGTCATAATTCCTTGAGTGAATATTCAAGTAATATTCATTAATAATATAAAGTTATCGAATAAACCTTATTCGATCAATAGTTTTGAAAACTATAACCATATATATATAAATATATATATATATATATAAAATCTACTCGGGATCCTCGACTCCCGGTTTTAGAAAATGTTTTCACCTTTGGGTCCCTATACTAAGGGTATACACAACTACTGCTTATCTCTAGCATAGGAATTATGCAACTGTAAGCATTTTAACCAACAGATATATAATTCAAGAATATGAAATAGGCATGCATATATACCATATCACATGCTACAATATATCGCAAGAATTTGCTAATAACAAATATGCATTTATCGCAAGATCATGCATATACACATATACATCACAACAACAGTATAACGGGTAGAAAACTTGTCTGAGCGACTGGGGGTGATAAAAGGCTCGGGACGAGTTTGGTAACCTATAAACAACAAGTAAGTTGGAATTAAACCAAAGTCACTTGTAAATCTATACTTTAACCAACTTAATCTCTAACACTCGTTTTGCGCTCACTGATTCTCTTAAGTCACTCGAGTACCCTCGGCTCCACCATTTTTAATAAATTAACCATTACGGGTTTTAAGGCGATTCTTTCGCGGGTGTCTTACCAACTTCCTAACACACTTACCATAATTGTTTCATACATTAATTAACCCTTTTTGGTCTTTAACCTATGTTTCAAAGTAAGGCGAGGGGAAAAGTTTCGTTCGCGAAACGCCGTTACTTGAAACGGTCGTTTCTCCTAAACCGTGCATCGGAATTGAACGAACTACATATCAAAACGAAGCTCGTAACATGAGCTATCTAAACATGGCAATTGTCATAATCTAGCAGGGAGTTCTCGGGTCCAAATGTTATGAACAAAAGCAGTCTAAAGTAAATCGGACATTACGACGGCTATGTTTACGCGATTTTCCAAATTTAAACCATTCAAAAACCATCACAATTCAACCTCAACCCATTCATACAACCAAAGTCCATCCTTATCACATCATAACAGCCCAAATCAATTCAATATTAACATTTATACTTATGCCTAAGCTTGAATTTAACTATACTTAAGTTCTTTTAACCAAAACAATAAGATTCACCATTCCATTTCACTACCACTCCAACCCAAACTCTAAACCACAAGCATTAAGCTACTATATCACCATAACAATCAAAATCATCTTATTATACAAAGGAATCTAGGGTTTGGAGATGATATACCTTCCTTGAAGTGGTGGGAGTAGCTAGGAAGCCTTAGGAAGCCTTGAGGAGTCTTAGGAAAGCTTGGATCTTAAAGGAAAACAAGAAAAATCAAGTTAAAAACTTTGAAATCACTATTCATTGTCTTCTTTATTGATTTCTTGAAGAAGATTGAGAAAGAATTGAAGGCTTAAACTCATAATATAGCCATAACTATGCATAAGGATGACTAGGGAATTATCTTACCAATTTAGGAAGCCTTGATCTTGAGTTTTGAAAATTCTAGCTTCTTGAAAATGAAAAAGCCGAGAGCATGAAGAAAATAAAATGCCTTGTGTTCTTGTTTTGATGAAAATGAATTGTTTGGCTTGGTTGGTTGAATATTTGATTTGTTTTTGGTTAATTACCAATTTAACCTTGATTTTGTGTGGTTAATATTCCACCACATTTCCTTCCCATGTCATGCTTATGTCATGCTATGATGTCATCTTTCCCTCCTTGTCCTCTTCTCATTGGTTGGGTGACATCATCCTCTCTAATCCCTTTGATTAACTTCCTAATTGTTTGCCTAATGACCGCTGATCTGTTACACGGTTCGCTTAACTTTTGTTTTCGTTTATCGTTTGAGGGATCACACCCGGGATCTTATTACTTAGGTTCCCTTAACCTTTCTCAATATATTATATTCCTTTTATGATCCTCTCTTATAATCCTTTAATTTAAATCCTTTTTATCCTGTTACCTTATACTCAATTCTTTCCGTATCTAGTGGATTTCCGGGAAAAATCAATGTGTTCGGAATTGGATTTTGACGATCTTTACATACACTTATATACCATATAGAGTACTAATAAAATCTCAGAATATCCATAACAGAACCCCTACATAGTGTGGCATGAAAAGTTTTCTCATTCAGCAAAAACACTATTCATAAGGGTTTCAAAAATTTCCAAAAATTGGGGTTATTACAGTCTCCCCTCCTTAAAAAGATTCCGTCCCGAAATCAGATAGAAAATGAACAGGGATACTCTCTTAGCATTGCACTTTCTAGCTTTCGAGTAAATTTTCCCACATTGTGGTCCTACCACCAAACTCTGCCTAGTTTGATAACCCTTCTCCTAAGCACTTGTTCCTTTTCACTCTATAACCCTTCCTGGTTGCTCCATATAGGTTACGTCGGGTTGCATGTCTATGCGCTCATATGCCCCTATTTATCTGGCATCCTAATTACACTTCCTTAACATTGATACATGGAACACGTTATGAACTTGCTACAGGTTCGGGGGTAGGGCTAGCTCGTATGCTAACTTCCCAATATGTTTTAGTATATCCAAGGGTCCGACAAATTGTGGACTTAGCTTTCCTTTCTTTCCGAATCTCCTCTATCCTTTCCAAGGGTTTCCAAGGGAATACCTTTAAAAACACTAGGTCCCCTACTTCCTATTCTTTGTCCTTTCGTGTCAAATCAACATACTTCTTATGTCCATCTTGGGCTACTACCATCCATCCTCTAATTAGATCTATTATATCCTTGGTCCTTTGGACTACTGCGGGTCCGAGCATCTTGCGCTCTACAACTTCATCCTAACATAAGGGAGATTGACATTGTCTTCCCTCAAGGATCTCATAAGGTGACATCTCGATAATGACATATGATCTATTGTCGTAAGAAAACTCAATCCGTGTTAAGTGATCATTCCAATTTCTTTCAAGTCTATTGCACAGACTCTCATTATAGCTTTTAGCATTAGAGATTTTGCTTCTCAATACCCATTCTTTTCCAGTTCGTAATCGCTACTACCTTCCGTTCCTAATATTATACTGGTTATACTTTTGCTCGTTAGCGTTCTATAACCTTTTAATAACCACGTTAACCTTAGTATCACGAATGTGTTTCCATTCCGAATACAACCACAACTTTACTACTCCTTTTTTAGCTGTTTCTATTTTTGAAAGCTTGATCCATCATATATAAGTAAAAGAATTCATTGAGAGATCACTATGATCATGAACACTTGTTACATTGCATAGTTAGTACAGAAGGTGGCCAGCCTTTAGTACTTGACAAGCAATTAAACAATAGCTGGTATCCTACTCGGCTTCTATCACACAGATAGATAGTCATTCGGCAATACCTCCCCTTCTGGAAGGGTTGTTCTTCTCAGTTTATATGAAATGAAAAGAAGAGAAAAGAATGAATTGAAGAGAATTGAATATATAAAAAAAAATATACTGCCACAAAATATCTGGCTTGGAACCTACCTCTGAACTATAGAGGTTTGTCATAGGAGAACAAAACATATGTGTATATATCAACATCAAGTATTATAGCATCGTATTTCACATGCCTAAATATTTTCGCTATTCCGTCCATCATTCTATGGACCATGCTCTTCCTCGAGCTTATACACAATCACCTTTGAAACTCCCTCGATATTGAAAATGGAAGCTGGGATCTCATTCTAGACATCATCGTTACTAGAATTCTATGCTTGCACCGCAACCTTCCCCATATAGTAATACGACTCTCTATTAATAAGAAGGAATAAATATTCAATAGGTAGATACTCTACTTAATTAGTCTATCAATGATAACTTATACACTACCACGACCCGATTAGTGGTACTTAATCTCAACATCCATTCCAATACAACTCTCATGGTTGTAATCAGCTCATTACTCGCAGAATCATTGATGCCTTACTATGGTCCACCACTGACCTACTGTCATCATTCACTTTCCATAAAATCTTAATATCTAACCATACGGAGTCCATATATGTCGTATCAAATCCTTCTAAGGAGGTAACATAATCACCATTCATGATTCATGAAGAACACTCCTGATTCTAACATACATACATGACATGAAGCAGATAAAATTGCAGAAGAGTTTCGCTCAAAGCAACGATAGCAGGTTAAAACCATTCTTAATCATATGCCTTCAATAGAAGACTTAACTCAAAGGTTTGTTTGGTACTTTTTGGAATATAGTCCTGGCTTATTCTCAAGATAGTACCTTCTAAGATAGATAGCCCGCTCATGGCGATTACATAAATTAAACCTTTACCAAACTACTATTACGGTTGGGTATTGCACAGTCATCAGAAGGAATGTCAATCTTCCAAACCATAATACAACCTGCACAGCTTTAACCATCATCACTGTATTCCTTTGGCACAAGCGCCTATAGTTATCCTCTTACCTTTAAAGTGCCGGCCACCTCTTTGGCCTTTCCTGATAGTAAAACTTCCTTACAGTCAATGTCATTTTAACCACCTCCAAATAAATTTTCTACCTTATTTCAATCACAGCTTATGTGAAGATGTTTTCCTTAAAATCTGATGAGTAAAAAAAATTACCATTTTTCCATAAGTTATTGCCTCAGTCTTTAGAGGTTAATCACTGTCGTGACTGACTCTCAATCATAATTAGAACATCTTTTATCTTAAGTCCTAATTGCCCTGAACAATTTTGACCATTACTGGTTCGATCCATACCTTCTCGTGGTTTAACACGTGCCTCACTTGGCATCAATATAATTACGTCATATTTCCTTTATCAACATTTCTATTCTTGAAAATTTTGAATTTTACCTTTCTCCTTGTAAAACCTCTAAGGTTATCCTTGAATCGTTCCTCCTGTATTCCCTAGATACAGGGCATATCAAAATACCATTTACTAATACTAAAACCATTGTCTATATACTTCTGAAAAATTTCTCCAATGATTCTTAAAGGTTGTTGTTACCTGAACTCTTTCCAAATCATACTGTCAAAACTCATACTGTCCCTATTAAGGGTGGAATGCCAACCTTTATGCATTCCCCTAGGATTCATTTTAAGTTACCGATGTTCTATCCTTAATTCCACCTTTAAAAGGTACCTGCATCCTTCCATGGATAAATCAAGTCATATATCCCTGATAAGGGTGTCTTATTCAATCATTCCCACCTCGATAGTATATGCCTAATTTCACAATAACATCTGTATACAAAATGAGGTTAATCACAATGGCCTCCAAAAGATAACAACGGTTATCCGCTTTTCTTGCCTAATCTGGTAACGATAACAAGGATGTTCTGGAAGATATTGATCGTGTTCAACGTGAACCTCTTCTTAATAATTCCTTATTTACTTTTGTTGTTTATCTCAACAGTCACCTCAATGTTGGGATATCTTTCATATCTGGCGTCTCTCTTTCTGGGTATCATGCCACCGGTCTTACACTTCACCTTCTTGAAGGTCACTTCCTTCATCCAATTTTCTTAATTTCTTACTTTCTTGTCTCCTCGGTCTATCCGCGTCTCATTATTTATCCTTCGAATTATCTCAAGGTTTCCTCGAATCTTCCCAACTTACAGGGGATAAAATATATGTATCTCTTATGCCCTCAACCATCAATTTTAACTCATGGTGAATCACCCTCATCCTGACGATTACATACTTTTCTATTTCTATTGCTACGAGTCTTTAGGGTTTCCTCATACCCAACTCCCTTATCATTCCTCAAATTCTATTGCCGTTATATTCCTTTCCACTTCAATTTCTTTTTATTTTCCTTTCTCTTATCATTATTTCATGAACCAACACAACATAAGCATTGATTTCAAACATCCCGTCATTCTGGATTCGTGTCCTCAGAACGAATCTTGACAACTTTTACAACTTAGATTCATAATTCATCATACTCTTCTGCCTTTGTTCTGGCTCTAAAGCTTTTACACTATCTCCATAACCTTGGGAATTACTTTCCCGAAAATAATTGACTGAACTTTAATCAGTTTATTATAATCTCTGGCTCCATGCCTTTCTTGGTCTTTCACCAGTGGGTGGCCTCTCTCTTAGAAGGGTAAGTGACAAAAACAGTCTTTTGTGATTCGTCCATCATTTAGAATCTCAAATGATTCCTATATTTCCTTTAGCCAGGCTCTCGCCTCTACTGGGTTCGCTCGTTCCTTGGAAATCTGAGAGCTTAGCGACTTAAAGGTCCTGAAAGAATTTCCCACCGCACTGTCTCCTCAGGGTGGTGGTTAGGGATAATAGTCTAAGTTCTCTTGAGACAGGTCCATGAATTACCGTATAGGAGTACCGTCTCGGTTCTCCTTTCCTTACTCGACTTCTATTTCCTTAGTCTGAATGTTTCCTCCTCCTCCCCGTACTTGAGGTTATCTTATACCTTAAAATCCTCATTTTCCACTTCATTATGTTATGGGTTCCTTCTATCTTGATGGCGTCCTCCCTGACTATCACATTCAGGGTTTGCCCTAAATCTTATTCCTTGAACTATGACTTTCATCTAAGATCTCATCTTTAAGCTCTTAAACATTTGGAACCCAAATTCTATAGGAATACCTCATTATTCCCTTATCATCTCTCTCGGTATTAATCTCATATCTATTTGTTGGCTCTCTGCCTTCATTCATCACTTCTACTGGCACAATATGTTCTTTTCCAATAATTCGGGCTGTATTGCAATCTCAAACAGCTTTTCGGTACGGCCTCCGGTTACCTTCACTTCTATTTCCATTTTCTCAAAATCTCTTATAAACTCCCCAAAAGACATTATCATCTTGAGTCTCTCCTTTTTACTAAGGGCATCAGCCACCATATTGGCTCTCCCCGAATGATAAAGAATCTCCCAATCATAATTCTTGATTAGCTCTAACCGCCTCCTCTGGCGTATGTTGAGCTCTTTCTACGTAAAAATGTACTAGAGCTCCTATGGTTTGTGAATCTCGCACTTCTCTCCATACAAGTAGTGCCTCCAATCTTTAGGGCAAAACTATTGCCACGAGCCTAAGCTCATGGGCGGGGATATCGAATTTTATATTCCCTTAATTGTCTTGACACGGACGTGATTATCTTGTTGTGCTGCATAAGAAGCACCCAAATTCCTTATGCGAAGCGTCACTACAAATCACAAAATCTCCTTTTTCATCCGGCAACGCCAACATAGGGGCCGTCACCAACCTTTGCTTCAGTTCTTAACAGTTGTTCTCGCATTTCTCTATCTATTCGAACTTCTCAGTCTTATGAGTAAGCCGCGTTAAAGGGGCTACTATCTTTACAAACTTGAACGAACCTCCGGTAGTGACCGACCAATCCTACCTCTGGTAGTCGCTCTAACCATGGTTATCAATTCCACAGTGGTCCTTTATTCATTCTTGTCAGGATCCTCCACGGGATCCTCCTCAACCACAATCCCTTCTAGGACAGCATCCTCAACCGCTACATCCTCAATATGAACATCATCTGGTCCTGCGTTAGGACGCTCTATCGGATCCACAATCTGATCTCCAATAAGTAATAAAATATCATCGCGTTGTTGCTCCTCAACCTCAGGGTTCGGAGTCCCGCTACCATATACGATAACGAACTACGCTTCTATCGCTACATTTATAAGGGTTCCCATAAGGGTTTTAACTGTCGGTGCTACGTTAGGTAGCCCGACTATGAACTTGGCAAGAGTTCTTATTATCTTAGTGAACTTATTATCTTAACGTCACATCATCTCTGAGGTTTATAACGCTTAGCTCTGATACCACTTCTGTAACACCCCCAAATCCGGGGTCGGGGATCCGGGTTGTCACGAGTTCCATTTCCCTTAGTAACACCCAATCTTAATAAATAATCAACTACTCTGTACTGTGACCCCACAATAAACACACACACCACTAGTTATAGTCTCAGAGATGAATATCCAAAAACAATCACAAGTCGTTTTATTCCACAATTATATGCGAATACACCTTAAAAAGGTTTCTGAATAAATTTACATTTCTTTGCCATTATTACAATTCATAAATATACATAATCTGGTACATCAAAAGTTTAAAGCCTAGCCTATTGGTAGTTCCTACCTCAGCTACAGCGACATCAACGCCTATAGGAAACTGCGGAACATTTCCTATCCGCTCGCGAATCGGGAGCTTGGTCTTGTTCATCTTTTCTATCTGTTGTTGTGTGATGAAAGAAGAAAGCAAGGGTGAGAAGCAAGCCCACCAAAATAATATGTATAATGATTAACAATATATGAGCCTTCTCATAGTACTCATGAAAGTCTTGGTCAAAAGAAATGAACCAAGTTTGATATCTTAACGCGATGAAGTCGCAAAATATTCAGTATATATATATACATATATACTTTTCAAAATCTTGGAAGTCCTCTTCCATGCATAATACACACAGAGTTCCAGTGTATAACTGTATAAAAATATCGTTGCAAGGTGATCTCATATATCTAACCTTGTCTCAACGTTTTTCTGAAAATCTTTGTCATGCATAAGATAATCATTTACTAGAAATAAGTTTAAAAGATGAAGTTACAAGATACTCCAATATACTTATATCTTTTCCGAATACTACTTGAACCACCACCGTTCAAGTTATAATTAGTTTCAAAAGTTCATCACACTGATGAGACTACAAGATAAGACTTGAATCGATTCAATCTTTGAAATATTTTGAAGGAAATGAAGTTATGATATACTTCATTAAGTCCCGATATATATATACACCTATATATATACATACGTTTCCTGAAAACCTCTGTCATGTAAAGTATGAACAGAATTGCAATATCCAATAAATTTGGAAAGTAAAGAATTTTGGCATAAACCTGATATCTTGTTGATCAGGCAAAGATACCAATAAGTAACCTTTTCTACAAGTAGATGGACGAATTCCCCACTGGTCATCACCCTGGTCGCAATAGGACCTTATGCTGGACTGCCACTCAGCCACTTATGCATTTGATGGACTCCCACTGAGCCACTTACACTATCATGGACGCCCACTGAGTCCATGTTGCTTATGCCGACTCGATAGATGGACTTACTTCCCGAACGTTGGGCAAGTAATCAATTCATTTACCGAAACTGCAACCTTGTTGCGAATATAAAATACACCACAGAGCCGGATCCCTCAGGTTTTGAGCGAGTATTTAAATCCCCTTTAAATGGAAGATCTTAAATATAAAAATGAGTTTTGGGATCTGCTCTAACTTTTAAAAATCATTTTGAAGACTCGAAAACACTTTAAAGAGTGTTTGGAGTAATGCTGATTTAATGAAGTAAATCAGTCCCAATATATTTAGAAAATATCTGAATATTATTGTTTAAATAATATTCCCATAAAGAATAATCTTTATACAAATAATTGAAGTAGAAATTGTAAGACTTATACTTGAAATGAGTATTAAATAACCAAAGATATACTTATACGAAAGTACTATCTTTATTTGAATAATCAAACATAAGTTTGATTATCGACACCTTATTCTTTAATAAAATAAAGAATATAACTCAGCAATAATCGGAATCATAGATCCTCAAATGAATATTCAAATAATATTCATTAATTAATATAAACTAAGTAATAAGCCCTCGAATGAATATTCAAATAATATTCAATTAATAAAATAAACTGAGTCATAAGCCCTCGAATGAATATTTAAATAATATTCAATTAAAAAAATTAACTGAGTCATAAGCCCTCGAATGAATATTCAAATAATATTCAATTAATAAAATAAACTGAGTCATAAGCCCTCGAATGAATATTCAAATAATATTCAATTAATAAAATAAAAGGAGCCATAAGTCCTCGGATGAATATTCAAGTAATATTCATTAATAATATAAAGTGAGTCATAATTCCTCGAATGAATATTCAAGTAATATTCATTAATAATATAAAGTTATCGAATAAACCTTATTCGATCAATAGTTTTGAAAACTATAACCATATATATAAATATATATATATAAAATCTACTCGGGATCCTCGACTCCCGGTTTTAGAAAATGTTTTCACCTTTGGGTCCCTATACTAAGGGTATACACAACTACTGCTTATTTCTAGCATAGGTATTATGCAACTGTAAGCATTTTAACCAACAGATATATAATTCAAGAATATGAAACTGGCATGCATATATACCATATCACATGCTACAATATATCGCAAGAATTTGCTAATAACAAATATGCATTTATCGCAAGATCATGCATATACACATATACATCACAACAACAGTATAACGGGTAGAAAACTTGCCTGAGCGACTGGGGGTGATAAAAGGCTCGGGACGAGTCTGGTAACCTATAAACAACAAGTAAGTTGGAATTAAACCAAAGTCACTTGTAAATCTATACTTTAACCAACTTAGACTCTAACACTCGTTTTGCGCTCACTGATTCTCTTAAGTCACTCGAGTACCCTCGGCTCCACCATTTTTAATAAATTAACCATTACGGGTTTTAAGGCGATTATTTCGCGGGTGTCTTACCAACTGCCTAACACACTTACCAGAATTGTTTCATACATTAATTAACCCTTTTTGGTCTTTAACCTATGTTTCAAAGTAAGGCGAGGGGAAAAGTTTCGTTCGCGAAACGCCGTTACTTGAAACAGTCGTTTCTCCTAGACCGTGCATCGGAATCGAACGAACTACATATCAAAACGAAGCTCGTATCATAACAGCCCCAACAATCCACATTAACCATTTATACTTATTCCCCACATGAACTAAAAGCTTTACTTAGGTTCTTTAACTAATTATCAAGATTTACAACTCCAACAATACCACAAAACAAACTAATCTCTACAACTCGACCAAACTTCAAACAATCAAGCATCATGCTTCACATATACTATATCAAACATATTCAATCCCAATTACTCAAAACTAAAGCTAGGGTTTGTAGTTTATACCTTCCTTGGAGAGTGGAGAATCAAGAGAATGGCTTGGAATCACCCTTAAAGTCCTTATCCAAGCTTAATCTAAACAAAACTTCAAGAACACAAATTTTAGTTCTTGAAAAACACTATTCACCATCTTCTTTCATGATTTATAGAAAAAGATTGTCTTGGAATTAGAAGCTTAAACTTATAGGGAGTATGTAACTATCCATGGGGAAGCTTAGATAATTACCTTGCTAAATAGTAAGTGGTGGAGCTTGGATCTTCAATTTTTAAGAAATGGGCCGAGAGCTAGCTTGGGAAGAAAGAGATTTTTGTGTTTTGTTTGATGAAAAATGAAATGTTTGCTTGGTTAGTTGATTTTTGTGTTGTTTTTAGTTAATTACCTTGTTGCCCTTGAGTTTGTGTGGTTAAAAAGTCACCACATCTCCTTCCTTCCCATGTCATGCTTGTGTCATCCTCATGATGTCATCCTCCCCTCTTTGTCCTCTTCTCATTGGTTGGGTGACATCATCCTCTCTAATCCCTTTGATTAACTTCCTAATTGTTTGCCTAATGACCGCTGATCTGTTATACAGTTCGCTTAACTTTCATTTTCGTTTATCGTTTGAGGGATCATACCCGGGATCTTATTACTTAGGTTCCCTTAACCTTTCTCAATATATTGTATTCCTTTTATGATCCTCTCTTATAATCCTTTAATTTAAATCCTTTTTATCCTGTTACCTTATACTCAATTCTTTCCGTATCTATTGGATTTCCGGGAAAAATCAAAGTGTTCGGAATTGGATTCTGACGATCTTTACATACACTTATATACCACATAGAGTACTAAAAATATCCTATAAGATCAATAACAGAACCCCTACATAGCGTGGCATGAAAATTTTTCTCATTCAGCAAAAACACTATTCATAAGGGTTTCAAAAATTTCCCAAAAATTGGGGTTATTACAGTCTCCCCTCCTTAAAAGGATTCCGTCCCGGAATCAGATAGAAAACAGTTGGGGATGCTTTTCTAGCATTGTGCCTTCTAACTCTCTAGTTAATTTTCCCACATTGTGGTTCTACCACCAAACTCTGCCTAGTTTGATAATCCTTCTCCTAAGCACTTGTTCCTTTTCACTCTATAACCCTTCCTGGTTGCTCCATATAGGTTACGTCGGGTTGCATATCTATGCGTTCATATGCCTCTATTTATCTGGCATCTGAATTACACTTCCTTAACATTGATACGTGAAACACGTTACGACCTGCTACATGTTCGGGGTTAGGGCTAGCTCATATGCTAACTTCCCAAACGTCTTAATATATCCAAGGGTCCAACAAATTGTAGACTTAGCTTTCCTTTCTTTCCGAACCTCATCAATCCTTTCCAAGGGATACCTATAACATTACTAGGTCCCCTATTTTATACTCTTTATTCTTTCGTGTCAAATCAACATACTTATCATGTCCATCTTGGGCTACTACCAGCCGTCCTCTGATTAGATCTATCATATCCTTGGTCCTTTGGACTACTGCGGGTCCGAGCATCTTGCGCTCTACAACTTCATCCTAACATAAGGGAGATCGACATTGTCTTCCCTCAAGGATCTCATAAGGCGACATCTCGATAATGACATATGATCTATTGTCGTAAGATAACTCAATCCGCATTAAGTGATCATTCCAAATTCTTTCAAGTCTATTACACAGACTCTCATCATAGCTTCTAATCATTAGAACTTTTGCTTCTCAATACCCATTCTTTTCCAGTTCGTAATCGCTACTACCTTCCGTTCCTAATATTATACGGGTTATACTTTTGCTCGCTAGCGTTCTATAACCTTTTAATAACCACGTCAACCTTAGTATCACGAATGTGTTTCCATTCCGAATACTACCACAACTTTATTATTCCTTTTTTTTCAGCTGTTTCTATTTCCCAAAGTTTGATCAATCATATAGAAGTAAAGGAATTTGTTGAGAGATCACTATGATCATGAACACTTGTTATATCGCATAGTTAGTACAGAAGGTGGCCAGCCTTTAGTACTTGACAAGCAATTAAACAATAGCTGGTATCCTACTCGGCTTCTATCACACAGATAGATAGTCATTCGGCAATACCTCCCCTTCTGGAAGGGTTGTTCTTCTCAGCTTACATGAAATGAAAAGAAGAGAAAAGAACGAATTGAAGAGAATTGTATATATGAAAAATATACTGCCACAAAATATCTGGCTTGGAACCTACCTCTGAACTATAGAGGTTTATCATAGGAGAACAAAACATATGTATTTATATCAACATCAAGTATTATCGCATCGCATTTTGCATGCTTAAATAATTTTTGCTAATCTGTCCATCATTCTATGGACCCATGCTCTTCCTCGAGCTTATACACAATCACCTTTGAAACTCCCTCGACATCGAAAATCAAATCTGGGTTTTCATTCCAGACATCACCGTTACTAAAATTCTATGCCTGCACTGCAACCTTCCTCGTATAGTAATACGACTCTCTATTGATAAGTAGAATAAATATACAATAGGTAGACACTCTACTTAATTAGTCTATCAATGATAACTTATACACTACCACGACCCGATTAGTGGTACTCAATCTCAACAACCATTCCAATACAACTCTCACGGTTGTAATCAGCTCATTACTCGCATAATCATTGCTGCCTTACTATGGTCCACCACTGACCTACTGTAGTCATTCATTTTCCTTGAAGTCTTAATAGCTAACCATACGGAGTCCATACATATCGTATCGAATTCTTCTAAGGAGGTAACATAATCACCATTCATGATTCATGAAGAACACTCCTGATCCTGACATACATACATGACATGAAGCAAATAAAATTGCAGAAGAGTTTCCATCAAAGCAACGATAGCAGGTTAATACCATTCTTAATCATATGCCTTAAATAGAAGACTTAACTCAAAGGTTCGTCTAGTCCTTTTTGAAACATGGTCCTGGCTTATCTTAAGATAGTATCTTCTGAGATAGATAGCCTGCTCATGGCGATTACACGAATTAAACCTTTACCAACTACTATTAGGGTTGGGTATTGCACAGTCATCAGAAGGAATGTCAATCTTCCAAACCATAATACAACCTTCACAGCTTTAACCATCATCACTGTATTCCTCTCGCACGAGCGCCTATAATTATTCTCTTATATTTAAAGCGTCGACCACCTCTTTGGCCTTTCCTGATAGTAAAATTTCCTTATAGTCAATTTCATTTTAACCACTTTCACAAATTTTCTACCCTATTTCCGATCACTGCTTGAGTGAAGATGTTTTCCATAAGTTATTGCCTCAGTCTTTAGAGGCTAATCACTGTCAAGACTAATTCTTAATCATACTTAGAACATCTTTTATCCTGGGCCCTAATTGTCCTGAACAATTTTGACCTTTACTGGTTTGATTCATACTTTCTCGTGGTTCAACACGTGCCCCACTTGGCATTATTATAATTACGTCATATTTCCTTTATCAACATTTCTATTCTTGAGAATTTTTGAATATTACCTTTCTCCTTGTAAAACCTCTAAGGTTATCCTTCAATCGTTCCTCCTGTATTCCCTAGATACAGGGCATATCAAAATACCATTTACTATTACTAGAACCATTGTCTATATACCTCTGAAAAATTTCTCCACTGATTCTTAAAGGTTGTTATTACCTTAATCCTTTCCAATTCATACTGTCAAAACTCATACTATCCCTATTAAGGGTGAAATGCCAACCTGTATGCATTCCCCTAGGATTCATTTTAAGTTACCAATGTTCTATCCTTAATTCCACCTTTAAAAGGTACCTGTATCCTTCCATGGATAAATCAAGTCATATATCCTTGATAGATTATCTTATTCATCATTCCCACCTCGATAGTCTATACCTAACTTCATAATAGCATCCTTATTCAAATTGAGGTCAATCCATATGGCCTCCAAAAGATAACAATGGTCAACCGCTTTTCTTTCCTGATTTGGTAATGATAACATGGATGTTCTGGAAGATATTGGTCATGTTCAACGTGAACTTCTTCTTAATAATTCCTTATTTACTTTTGTTGTTTATCTCAACAGTCACCTCAATGTTGGGATATCTTTCATACCTGGCGTCTCCCTTTCTGGGTATCAAGCCACCGGTCTTACACTTCACATTCTTGAAGGTCACTTCCTTCATCCAATTTTCCTACTTTCTTACTTTCTTGTCTCTTTAGTCTATTCGTGTCTTATTATTTATCCTTCGAACTATCTAAAGGTTTCCTTGAATCCTCCCAACTTAAAGGGGATAAAATGTACATAACTCGTATGCCTTCAACCCTCAACTTTAACTCATGGTGAATCACCCTCATACCAATGATTACATACTTTCCTATTTCTATTGCTACGAGTCTTTAGGGTTTCCTCATACCCAACTCCCTTATCATTTCTCAAACTCTATTGCCTTTATATCCCTTTCCACTTCAGTTCCTTTTTTATTTTCCTTTCTCTTATCATTATTTCACAAACCAATCACAATATAAGCATTGATTTCAAACATCCCGTCATTCTGGATTCGTGTCCTCAGAACGAATCTTGACAAATTTTACAACTTAGATTCATAATTCATCATACTCGTCTGCCTTTGTTCTGGCTCTAAAGCTTTTACACTATCTCCTTATCTTTGGGAATTACTTTCCCGAAAACAATTGACTGAACTTAAATCAGTTTATTCTAACCTCTGGCTCCGTGCCTTTCTTGGTCTTTCACCAGCAGGTGGCCTCTCTCTTAGGAGGGTAAGTGACAAAAATAGTCTTTTGAGATTCGTCAATCATTTAGAATCTCAAATGATTCTTATATTTCCTTTAGCCAGGCTCTTGCCTCGACTGGTCAACCTGTTCCTTGGAACTCTGAGAGCTTAGAGACTTACAGGTCCTGAAAGAATTTCCTATCGCATTGTTTCCTCAAGGTGGTGGTTGGGGATAATAGTCTAAGTTCTGTCTAGACAGGTCCATGAATTGCCGTATAGGAGTACCGTCTCGGGTCTCCTTTCCTTACTCGCCTTTCTGTTTCCTTAGTATGAAATGTTTCATCCTACTCCCCATAATTGGGGTCATCTTTTAATTTAAAATCCTCATTTTCCACTCCATTATGTCATGGGTTCCTTCTATCTTGATGGCGACCTCCCTGACTATCACGTTCAGGGTTTGCTCTAAATCTTATTCCTCAAACTATGGCTCTCATCTAAGTTCTCATCCTTACGCTCTTGAACTTTCCTATCGCATTGTTTCCTCAAGGTGGTGGTTGGGGATAATAGTCTAAGTTCTGTCTAGACAGGTCCATGAATTGCCGTATAGGAGTACCGTCTCGGGTCTCCTTTCCTTACTCGCCTTTCTGTTTCCTTAGTATGAAATGTTTCATCCTACTCCCCATAATTGGGGTCATCTTTTAATTTAAAATCCTCATTTTCCACTCCATTATGTCATGGGTTCCTTCTATCTTGATGGCGACCTCCCTGACTATCACGTTCAGGGTTTGCTCTAAATCTTATTCCTCAAACTATGGCTCTCATCTAAGTTCTCATCCTTACGCTCTTGAACTTTCGGAACCCAAATTCTATAGGAATACCTCATTATTCCCTTATCATCTTTCTCGGTATTAATCTCATATTTATTTGTTGGCTCTCTGCCTTCATTCATCACCTTTTTCTGGCATAATATGCTCTTTTCCAATAATTCGGTCTCTATTGCAATCTCAAACAGCTTTTCGGTACCGGCTCCGGTTACCTTCACTACTATTTCCATTCTCTCAAAATCTCTTATCAATTCTCCCAAAGACATTATCATCTTGAGTCTCTCCTTTTTACTAAGGGCATCAGCCACCACATTGGCTTTCCCCGAATGATACAGAATCTCCCAATCATAATTCTTGATTAGCTCTCACCGCCTCCTCGGGCGTATGTTGAGCTCTCTCTACGGGAAAATGTACTAGAGTACTTATGGCTTAGGTAAATCTCGCACTTTTCTCCATACAAGTAGTGCCTCCAATCTTTAGGGCAAAACTATTGCCACGAGCCCAAGCTCATGGGTGGGATTATCGAATTTTAAATTCCCTTAATTGTCTTGACGCAGACGCGATTATCTTGCTGTGCTATATAAGAAGCACCCTAATTCCTTATGCGAAGCGTCACTTACAAATCACAAAATCTCCTTTTCCCTCCGGCAATGCCAACATAGGGGTCGTCACCAACCTTTGCTTCAGTTCTTAAAAGCTGTTCTCGCATTTCTCTGCCTATTCGAACTTCTCAGTCTTATGAGTAAGCCGCGTTAAAGGGGCTACTATCTTTACAAACTTGAACGAACCTCTGGTAGTGACCGACCAATCCTACCTCTGGTAGTCGACCTAACCATGGTCATCAATTCATCAGTGGTCCTTTATTCATTCTTGTCAGGATCCTCCATGGGATCCTTCTCAGCAACTATCCCTTCTAGGACAACATCCTCAACTGCTACATTCTCAATATCAACATCATCCGGTCCTGCATTAGGACACTCTATCGGATCCACAATTCGATCTCCAATTAGTAATAAACATCATCGCGTTGTTGCTCCTCAACCTCAGGGTTCAGAGTCCCGCTACCATCTACGATAAAGAACTACGCTTCTATCACGATATTTATAAGGGTTCCCATAAGGGTTTTAACTGTCAGTGCTACGTTAAGTAGCCCGACTATGAACTTGGCAAGAGTTCTTATTATCTTAGTTAACTTATTATCTTAACGTCCCATCATCTCTGAGGTTTATAACGCTTAGCTCTGATACCATTTCTGTAACACCCCCAAATCCGGGGTCGGGGATCCGGGTTGTCACGAGTTCCATTTCCCTTAATAACACCCAATCTTAATAAATAATCAACTACTCTGTACTCTGACCCCACAATAAACACACACACCACCAGTTATAGTCTCAGAGATGAATATCCAAAAATAATCACAAGTCGTTTTATTCCACAATTATATGCCAATACACCTTAAACAGGTTTCTGAATAAATTTACATTTCTTTGCCATTATTACAATTCATAAATATACATAATCTGATACATCAAAAGTTGAAAGCCTAGCCTATTGGTAGTTCCTACCTCAGCTACAGCGACATCAACGCCTATAGGAAACTGCGGAACGTTTCCTATCTGCTCGCGAATTGGGAGCTTGGTCCTGTTCATCTTGTCTATCTGATGTTGTGTGATGAAAGAAGAAAGCAAGGGTGAGCAGCAAGCCCACCAAAATAATATGTATAATGATTACCAATATATGAGCCTTCTCATAGTACTCATGAAGGTCTTGGTCAAAAGAAATGAACCAAGATGATATCTTAATGCGATGAAGTCGCAAAATATTCAGTATATATATACATATATACTTTTCAAAATATTGGAAGTCCTCTTCCATGCATAATACACACAGAGTTCCAGTGTATAACTGTATAAAAATATCGTTGCAAGGTGATCTCATATATCTAACCTTGTCTCAACGTTTTTCTGAAAATCTTTGTCATGCATAAGATAATCATTTACTAGATATAAGTTTAAAAGATGAAGTTACAAGATACTCCAATATACTTATATCTTTTCCAAATACTACTTGAGCTACCACCATTTAAGTTATAATTAGTTTCCAAAGTTCATCACATAGATGAGACTACAAGACCAGATTTGAATAGATTAAATCTTTAAAATATCATCAAAATAAAATGAAGTTACGAGATACTTCATTTGATGCAAACATCATTTTGAAAACTTGACCCTGCCAACACTCAACAATCGCCCAACCGTAGCCTTTCTATCGAAGTGCTCTGGGTAGTGTTGCAGAAATATCCAATTGGATGATGAACTCATTACGGGAGTTTGCCGCGCCAGGAAGACCACTTACGATGATCAGTCATAGTAGTGCAACCCCACCATTTTCTACATGTAGAGGAGAACCTGTCGGATTTACTTGTCAACCGAACACTGGACTCCTAAGGAATGGACCGCCTTAGCGGAACTTCCAGGCTATTTGGGCCAATATAATAAGGCTGGGCCGGCGCCACTTGACCACTTACACCACTCCTAGTTCAGATGAAATCCATGACTCTGAAACGTAAAGCTCGTTCCCCCTTTCCCCAAGTAGAAACTTGTTGATACGGCTCCACCAAGAAGTCGTATCTAGTTGGAAAGGAGAACTCACCGATATTTCCCAGGCGATGCCTGTTAATGGATTAACTTATTCCAAGAATTTTACTTCCCGAGTGTTGGGTAAGTAATCGATTCATTTAACAAAACAGCAACCTTGTTGCGAATATAAAACACACTACAGAGCCGGATCCCTTAGGTTTTGAGCGAGTATTTAAATCCCCTTCGAAAGGAGGATCTTAAATATAAAAATGAGTTTTGGGATCCGCTCTAACTTTTAAAAATCATTTTGAAGACTCGCAAAACATTTTTAAGAATGTTTGGAGTGATGCTGATTTAACAAAATAAATCAGTCCCAATATATTAGAAAATATCTGAATATTATTATTTAAATAATATTTCCATAAAGAATAATCTTTATAAAATAATTGAAGTAGAAGTATTAAAACTTATACTTGAAATGAGTATTAAATAACCAAAGATATACTTATATGAAAGTACTATCTTTATTTGAATAATCAAAAGTGAGTTTGATTATCGACACCTTATTCTTTAATAAAATAAAGAATATATCTCAGCAAATAATCGGAGTCATAGATCCTCAAATGAATATTCAAATAATATTCAATAAATAAAATAAGCTGAGTCATAAGCCCTCGAATGAATATTCGAAATAATATTCAATAAATAAATAAGCTGAGTCATAAGCCCTCGAATGAATATTCGAAATAATATTCATTAAATAATAAGCTGAGTCATAATACCTCGAATGAATATTATAAATAATATTCATTAAATAAAATAAAGGAGTCATACATCCTCAAATGAATATCCAAGTAATATTCAATAAATAATATAAAGGAGTCATAAGTCCTCGAATGAATATTCAAGATAATATTCATTAATAAAATAAAGTTATCGAATAAACCTTATTCGATTAATAGTTTTGAAAACTATAACCATATATATATATAAATATATATATATAAAATCTACTCGGGATCCTCGACTCCCGATTTTAGAAAATATTTTCACCTTTGGGTCCCTATACTAAGGGTATATGCAAATTACCGCTATTCTCTAGCATAGGTATTATCAACTGAACCAACAGATATATATGGAAAGAATACGAAACAGGCATGCATATATATACCATATCAGCATGCTTCAATATATCGCAAAATTTGCTAATTAACCAACATGCATCTATCACAAGATAATGCATATACATATATACATCACAACAACAGTATAACGGGTAGAAAACTTGCCTGAGCGACTTGGGGTGATAAAAGGCTCGGGACGAGTCTGGTAACCTATAAACAACAAGTAAGTTGGAATTAAACCAAAGTCACTTGTAAATCTATACTTTAACTAACTTAGACTCTAACGCTTGTTTTGCGCTCACTAATTCGCTTAAGTCACTCGGGTACTCTCGGCTCCACCATTTTTAATAATTTAACCTTTACGAGTTTTAAGGCGATTCCTTCGCGAGTGTCTTACCAACTGCCTAACACACTTACCATAAATGTTTCATACATTAATTAACCCTTTTCGGTCTTTAACCTATATTTCAAAGTAAGGCGAGGGGAAAAGTTTCGTTCGCGAAACGCCGTTACTTGAAACGGTCGTTTCTCCTAAACCGTGCATCGGAATCGAACGAACTACATATCAAAACGAAGCTCGTAACATGAGCTACCTAAACATAGCAGTGGTCATAATCTAACAGGGGGTTCTCGGGTCTTAATGTTATGCACAAAAACAGTCTAAAGAAAATCGGACGTTACGACGGCTATGTTTACGTGATTTCCCAAATTTAAACCATTCAAAACCAACCACAATTCAACCCCAAATCAATCATACAACCAACATCCATCCAAACCACATCATAACAGCCCCAACAATCCACATTAACCATTTATACTTATTCCCCACATGAAATAAAAGCTTTACTTAGGTTCTTTAACTAATTATCAAGATTTACAACTCCAACAATACCACAAAACCAACTAATCTCTACAACTCGACCAAACTTCAAACAATCAAGCATCATGCTTCACATATACTATATCAAACATATTCAATCCCAATTACTCAAAACTAAAGCTAGGGTTTGTAGTTTATACCTTCCTTGGAGAGTGGAGAATCAAGAGAATGGCTTGAAATCACCCTTAAAGTCCTTATCCAAGCTTAATCTAAACAAAACTTCAAGAACACAAATTTTAGTTCTTGAACAACACTATTCACCATCTTCTTTCATGATTTATAGAAAAAGATTGGCTTGGAATTAGAAGCTTAAACTTATAGGGAGTATGTAACTATCCATGGGGAAGCTTAGATAATTACCTTGCTAAATAGTAAGTGGTGGAGCTTGGATCTTCAATTTTTAAGAAATGGGCCGAGAGCTAGCTTGGGAAGAAAGAGATTTTTGTGTTTTGTTTGATGAAAAATGAAATGTTTGCTTGGTTAGTTGATTTTTGTGTTGTTTTTAGTTAATTACCTTGTTGCCCTTGAGTTTGTGTGGTTAAAAAGTCACCACATCTCCTTTCTTCCCATGTCATGCTTGTGTCATCCTCATGATGTCAACCTCCCCTCCTTGTCCTCTTCTCATTGGTTGGGTGACATCATCCTCTCTAATCCCTTTGATTAACTTCCTAATTGTTTGCCTAATGACCACTGATCTGTTATACGGTTCGCTTAACTTTCGTTTTCGTTTATCGTTTGAGGGATCATACCCGGGATCTTATTACTTAGGTTCCCTTAACCTTTCTCAATATATTGTATTCCTTTTATGATCCTCTCTTATAATCCTTTAATTTAAATCCTTTTTATCCTGTTACCTTATACTCAATTCTTTCCGTATCTATTGGATTTCCGGGAAAAATCAAAGTGTTCGGAATTGGATTCTGACGATCTTTACATACACTTATATACCACATAGAGTACTAAAAATATCCCATAAGATCAATAACAGAACCCCTACATAGCGTGGCATGAAAATTTTTCTCATTCAGCAAAAACACTATTCATAAGGGTTTCAAAAATTTCCCAAAAATTGGGGTTATTACAAATAGCCCTCCGCTGGACCGTCCGTCCCGGTCACTTACGCATTCATCCAATCCATAAAACATTTTGATCAAAGGAGCCGAATCAAAGGACATCCTTAACCATATAACTCCCCATTTCTCATGGTCCAGAGTTATCTCAACAATCGATGGCGAAATAACTAGAATAATTAGTTATTCGCTAATCTCAATTCAATGTTCCACTGTATAGAGTGATTTATAGCGAAATATATAAAATGTTTAACTATTCTCAACTTAGAATAGTATGGAAATCGAAAGAATAAAGTTCAGAGTCAATATCAATTGAATGATAAATGAAGATAGAGGTACTTGCATAATATGATTCAAAATAAACGTCACTTGAACAATAAGTGAAGTTCGGGGTACTTGCCTGGTATGCTCGATAACCTCTTACTATAAATCTGCTTATAATTGCTGGCTACTATCTCCGACTAACACTTGACTGCACTCCTTGCTACTCGATTCTATAAATAAAAGAACTATCTTAATCGACAGAACCAAACTCAATCGACGTACTATACGTCTTAACATCTACCCGATCGTTTATAACTAAACATGGCATTTTAAAACTGTAAACAGATAGCATACATATCACGTAACACATAATCATGGCATTCGTATAACATGTAATCACCTATTTCATGTAAAACATAAGTCGTATCATTAAAAAAATACGTCTCAGGGCGTTTAGAACTAAAATCAGGTCAATATTAGCATTTACCGATACAATACTAACTCAAATGGATACATAAATCAAATGACATTGCAATACAAAAGAAATTAGGACTTAAAAGTATTTTTATTGAAAGCGCAATATTTTTCTAAGTCTATACGCGTTCGTTTCGTATTAAACGGACGAACGGTTTAATTGTTATGAATAAAATAAGAAATAAATAGATTTAAATCAATTAATAATAATATTAATTGATTTTTAAATACTAAAATATAATTTTTAAAGCTTAAAAATAATTTTTAAGAATTATTTGAATTAATTATAAATAATTTACCTTTATTTAACTATTTATAAATAAAATTAACTAATTAAACGATTTTTTTTTAATCAATGAATTGAATTCATAAATAATTAAATAAAATAAATTATAAATAATTAAGCCAAATTAGATTTTTGAAAATAATAAAAGAAAATAATTTTAAGAATTTAAAATAATTCAAAAAATTATTTTTAGGATTTAAAAATAATACCTAAATGATTTTTTTGTAATTAAAAGAAATGATTTCTAAAAATGAAATTGAATTTTTGAATTAAAAAAATAAAAATAAAAGAAAATATGGAAAACAGTTTAGGGGAAAGGGTTTAGGGTTTGGGTGGATTGAATCCGGGTTGTAATTAAAAAAAAACGGGTCGGGCAATTGGGTATTAAAATGGGTCTGGGTCACCAAAAACGACCCGCCGGAGTTCTTATGAACCCAGAATCCGGCGGTGGATTCCGGCAACCCGGAAAATTCCGGCGGGTTAAACAACACTCCTTTTCCATTCGATTCAGTCCGGTTTTCAGCGTAACGAGTTCTAATTTCATTCCTAATTACGATTGAAGCATCAATCAACACCAACAACAAGCAACTCGTCGATTCCGACGAGTTTCATCACCGAAAACCGGCGAAAATCCGGTGAACATCAATTATGCTCAAAACTCAACAAAACTTATGAATTCGGTATCAAACCAAAGCTAAATTCACACCCAGACTATCAATATTCTTATAAACATCAAAGGATCAATAACAAACCCAGAAATTCGTTTTAAAAAAATCTGACATACCCAAAATTCGGCTATAATCATCCTGAACTACATCATCACCAAAAATTATATAAAACGATTGTATTAAACATGTTAAAGTTACTCATATCTTTAGAAACAATCAAAAATCAACTGAAATCATAAACCCAAATCGGGTCAAAACGATGAACATCGTTTTTGAGAAAGGAACAACCTTAAACTGTGATTCTGGTACCAACAGATAGGGTTCAACGAGAGCTTCAATTCGACTATCTGAGTGTCCGATTTGATTTACTAAATCGATCAAAATCAGGGATTGAAGTTGAAGAAGAAATTTCACCCCCAAATTGAATTTCTGGATTTTATGAATTTTTACTATTTTTCTGTTCATTCTGAAAATAAAATAAATAAAATCTGGTATTTATATTAACAGAAAATAAATACCCCCAAAATCAAATAAGGGTGTTTTTATGCCTAAATTACAATAATTAAGCCCCAAAATAATAATTACGGGGAATAATTTTAAAAACGATAAAATACAAAATTAATATCAAAATTCTCCAAAAATTGCGAATAATTCAAAAATACAAAAATAAGGGGTATTTGAAATACAAATAATTTTATAAAAATAAAAACACGAATTTTGTGGGGTTTGTCGTCCTGGTGGGGTCCCGGTCCGTTAATTTTTTAAGAACAAAAATGATCCCTAAATTACCAAATAAACCCGAAAATACCTAAAATACACTAAAACGCACATAACTTGAAATAAAACAGGTATCTTAATAAAGATGCTAATGAATACGCGTGTTGATTACAGATAAAGTCATATAATTGCAGTTTAAATGTATATTAATCAATCAAAGAAAAAAAAAATTTTGGCCCGCACAGAAACACACATAAGAACTGTAACCTCTAATATTATGGCAATGATCACTTTAAATTTTATAAAACATATAATATTTATTTATTTAACACATAATATTCACATAATTTTCCCGGTTATTACAAGCAGGGCCTTATCACCTGTCATATGTCTGGAACATCCACTGTCTATGATCCATATGACCTTCTTTATTTTTCCCTGCACACAATGAGTTTAAGTGTGTTTAGCAACCCAAGCAGTGTTGGGGACTTTCTTCTTGTTAATTGATTTAGCAGAAGTAGAGTTAAAATTCTCAGAAAGAATAGCATTCATAGATGTTTGTGCATTTTCCCTTGCAGCTGTAGTCCAATACTGACTTCTTTGAGATCTACTCTTAGCTTGTGGCAACTTTTCATTACTTTTAACTTACAGGGAATGCAGTCAAACTTATCACAAAATAAATATGAATCATTTGCTTTGGCTTCATTATACTTACACGCTCCTTCAACTGGCTTGCTAACAACCTTTTTATAAAGGTTAGTTAAGTGATTCACAGAACCACATTTCTCACATTTCTTCCATGGAGCATCTGCAACATAAGCAAAATTGTTGCTTTTGTTTATCCCAATTTTCCCATTTCTATTTTTCTTCTTCTTTATTGCATCTTCAGGTTTTGTTTCCTTGACAGGTATCTTGGAATCTTGGTTATCCATGAGCTTCTCTTCAGCTTTGGAAGATTGAGTTGTTTCTGCATTTTTCTTCTCATTGTCTTCATCAGCAATTTCTTGCTTTGTAATCAACTCTTCTTCACTGAAATTTACTTCACATGCTTTGAACATTGGTGAACTAACCGTTTTCAGCATAACTGGAACATCTTCATTTTCATTTGCTTTCCCTTTTTCACCTAAAGCTTTCTTCTTGTTGTTCAAGGCATCATAATCAAGACCAATAGCAATATTAGCACATGGCTTGTTCTTCTCATGGTATTTTCCAACCAACTCAGATGCATTCCTGAAAGATTTTAACTTGACTTCATTCTTTTCTAGCTTCTCCCTTAACACTGCTTCAATCTCATTTGCACACTTGTGCTAGTTTTTCAAATATGCATTCTCTCGTTTCACAGCTTTAAGCACTACCAGCAACAACTCAGTTTCTTGTTACTCATTTTCAAGTTTCTCATTTATCTTTGTTAGTCTGCTAACCTCTTCTATAGCAGCAACCATATTTGTATGAATGTGAAACATTTTTGTGCTCATCTTTTCAACAGTTTCCTTATATGGACTCACATTTAAATCAATGGTAGTAAGAGTTGGTACCTGAGTTTTTGATGAAGATGACTCTCCTTGCTCCAAGCCATAAATGCATAATTTCCAACTTCCTCATCTTCATCTTTATCAGAATCATCCAAACTCTTTCCCTTTGCAATATAGGCTTTGCTTTGCAATATAGTTCAAGATAAGCTTTGTCTTTCTTTCCTTTCTTGGGATTCCTGTATTCTGTAGCAAAATGGCCTAGCTCATCAGAGTTATAGCATCTTATCTTTGATCTGTCAACAGATCCAATCTTGTAGCCATTTTTTCTATCAGTTGTGTACTTCCCTTTTCCTTTCCAGCTCCTGTCTTTGTTGAATGATTGTCCCTTTCCCTTGAAGAATCTTGGCTTCTTTATTTTAATGTTAGAGAACTTTCTTTCGAGATAGGCCATTGATTGATCTAGCTCATCAAGTTCATCCAGGGTGTTCCATATAAACTTCCAGAGTTATTCTGCTCAAGTCTCTCCTTTCTCTGATTGCTGAAATTTTCTGTTCCATATGATCAGGGGTGTGAGCAAAAACTTCAAATTCACTTCTTCAGCTTCATAATATTTATCATGCAGCTGCAAGTCATTAATCAGCTTGTTAAACCTTTCAAACACATCAATAATACTTTCCTTTGGCTTAGCCATGAAACCCTCATACTGTGAAATCGGTATCCTTCTTTGATTTAACCTAACTTCCTTTGTTCCTTCATAAAGTATCTCTATCTTTTTCCAGATCTACTTAACTGTGTCACAGTTGACAATGTTATTATACGTTACATTGTCAAGTGACTCTATCAAGATCAGCTGCAAGCCACTATCTAGGGAGACTTTTTCTTTCTCAGACTCAGTGTACTCAGAAGGGTCTTTAGGAACATAATGAGTTGGAATGACCATGTTTCAATCTGTAGATTCCTCAACTCTTATCATAGGAGTGAAAGGCCCATTTTTGAGAATCTGAATATATAATGGATTGGCCATCCTGATAAACAACAACATTTTCTTCTTCCATAGAGTGTAGTTAGTCTTATCAAAAGTAGGAATTTTGATGCTTGATTTTCTGTGTATTCATTCTTCCAAGATCTTGAATCTGTTTACTTTCAGATTTGGCTCTGGTACCACTTGTTAGGTAATGAATCACCCACAGAGGGGTGGGGGTGAATGTGTTTTTGTGTTTTTCTAATTTTTTTTATGTTAATAGTGATGAACAAAGTAAATTAAAAGCTTATAGTGAAATGTGTTAGTGCTGAAATTAGACAGATAAACCAGTGAACACAAATCTTTCAAAACTCATTTAATTTTATATTAAAATTAAGAATGTTTTTCTACAAAGTTTCTAGGCTCTTTGTTGATAAAGATCTTAGCTTCTTCTTTGAGAGTATACAAGATTTTTCTAATCTCAATTCTTACTTCTAACAAAGCATCCAGTGTTTACTCTATAGAACAGTAAACACTGGTTATTACACGGTATGCAACAACATGTACTAAACCCTATTTTTAGATAACCAAATCTATCCATTTCTGGCTTAGTGTATCTTTGCTAATCTTGCACGCCTGTAACTTTACTTTGCCAGTTAATCTTGGCCTTTGATCTTGTACTCTTCAAGTTGCTTTTGTAGACTTGTCAATCCAACTGATTAGATTGTTTGTTGATTGATAATCTTGAATATTTAATTGGTCTGCATTTTGCACTTTGAGTTTTACCTCGAGATCTCCAGTTTGGTATATAGAGAACTTGACATCTTGATAAGTATATTAGCTTATCGAGATCTCTAATCACTCTACAGTTATTTTGACTTATCGAAGTCTTTGAGTTCTCTATAAAAGAATTTGGATTGTCGAGATCTCTCATCTTCATGTCTTCACTTTGGCTTATCGATAACTCTGAGTTCTCTAGTGACAAATTGACTTACCGATAACTCTGAGTTCTCTAGTAATAAATTGTCTTATCGATAACTCTGAGTTCTCTAGTGAAGAAATGACTTGTCGATATCTTCATTCTTCATGTCTTCGAATTGGCTTGTCGATATCTCTGAGTTCTCTATAAGCTTTTTTTGACTTGTCGATAAGTCATTCTGGAGTTCTCGAATGACTTATCTATAATACTTAATATGTGACTTGTAGAGATCTTGACTTAGAATATTTTTCTCAAAACAGATTTATTCAACTCCAAGCTTCTTCATAATTCTTCTGAGGCATGATCTTCTTGATCTTCTTCCATATAGAATTCTTAGGCTTGATACTGTTTATTGAAAAAGACTCTTGTCTTCCCTTGAACATTTTTACGGACTTAAGTATTACAATACAAAATGCAAACTTAGATTACAATACAACTTACTTAGGGTTGTCAATTTAACTTACTCTTGTTATAGTACATGCATATCTTGCACAACAACATGCCATCATAAGTTCCCTCTAGACATCATTAAACCCGAACCTTCAAATCATAGTTTCTAAAAAGTGTCATTCCAATATGTCGTAGGCTTTTAACACATCGATTTTAAACCCCACTACTTCATTCTCCCCTTGTCTCTTTCGCTGGATATAATGAATCAGTTCAAATGCAATTATGCACTATTCATAAGCAAACGACCTTCTACAAATGCACTCTATGTTTTCGAAACTAGCATAGCAGGCACACCTTCAATCAATTTTCCAAAACTTTCGATACGATTCTGATGATCATGTTACATAGTGAAATTGGTCGTAAATCGGTCACTTGCTGAGGTTTTTTTATTTTTGGAATTAGGCACACAACTGTTTTATTCATAGCAGGTGGTAACTCCCATATATTCATGGAAACCTGACAGCATCGTACCACGTCCTCTATTATCACACTCCAATATGTCTGGAAAAAAACACGGGTTCAGACCGTCAATACCCGGTGATTTATCCGGGTGCATCAAGAATGCAGCAAACTTGACTTCTTCACTTATAATTGGCATAATAAATTCCTCATTCAGCTCAACTGAAATTTGTTTTACCACCTCGCGATCAGAAAATGTTTCGGACGTTCCTGAACTCTTAAACAATTCAGAAAAAATTTCACCAATTATCTCCCGAATCCCTTCTTTACTCTCTTGTCATATCCCATCCGAATTCTTTAACTTTGTATTCTGATTTTGCTTCTTTCTTTCAGTCGCATACCTATGATTTTTTTTTTGTATTTTGGTCTCCTTCTCGGAGCTAAAACTGCTTTGAACGCTGTTTCCAGTACACCTTCTGCTTCTCTAGTAATCTTAGATACTTATATCGAGCTTTATCATACTTCTGAACTCCAAACCTATCCCTTTTGGACCTGAATGTCTTCATATCATCTTTGTGATTCTTGACTTGCATCCGCAACTCCTTCACTATCCTTCTTCCCCATTCTTCTAACCTCAAACTCACATACTCTATCTTTTGCACAATATTCCATCCAGTAGCCTCATTCCAACTATCCCGCATAATGTTGAAACATTGATCCTCTCTTACCCAACAATTTTCAAAATGGAACCTTTTAATCCGTGGAATATACACCATTTTATTCAGTTCCAAAAACAGAGGGAGATGATCAGAGGTAGAAACCTCTAATATTTTCAACTCTGCTCGGGAAACATATTTTTCCATTCATCAGTTGCCAACCCTCTATCCAAACATATCTGCATCCAGCTAGGAGTACCCCTTGATTATTCCCACGTAAATTCATTTCCGATGAAACCTAAATCACTTAAAGCACACTCACTCACCACATTTCTAAATCCCTCTATCAACCTAGGAGGCTATGGTCTTCCACCCAATTTTTCATGATCATACATAATATCAGTAGAATCCCCAAGTATACAACATGGCAATGTAGAATCATCCGCTAGTGTTCTCAACAAATCCTACGACTCTTGTCTTCTCTGTCTCTCAGAGCAACCGTAGAAACCTGTGTACCTCCATCGTCCAGCCTGATCACATACTACCTCATAATCAGTATAATGTTTACTACTTCCTTTTATTTCTACTCCTCCTTTATTTTTCAAAATAAGTGCCAATCCTCCTCCATGATTTTGGGCATCAACTACAAAGCACCTTGCATAATGTCTTATTTTACATATATGCTCAATCTTTCTTTTTTTTTTACTAATATTTCTGACCAAAAAATAAGATTTGGTCTAATTTTATTAACGATTTCTTTAATATTTTGAACTAGTCATGGATTGGCCAATCCATGACAGTTCTACGATAAGCAACTCATGGTCCTCGGCGGGCCTGGACTACAGGACCCGCCCCATACAAGTTTTTTGGATCGATAACTTCCATTATTCTATTCTCCTCATCATATTGTAGCCCATCTGTTTGCATTAAACTTGGTCCAGAGTCCAACTAAGTATGGCCCATTTCAATTCCTTTCCTTTTTTTAATTACTACGATATTAATATCTTTAGATTATACATTTAAATTCAACTTATTTCCTTCCTTATTTATACTCTCCTAATTTCTTGGTATAACAATTACTGCAAAATTATCTCCATTATTCTCTCTAACCATCCCTTTAATCTTCTTGAATCTCGCCACCTCTCCTGCGCTGTTACTTCCAGTTCCCTGAATTCCTGCACCGCAACTCACATCCGACCATCTTCATCCTCCGTCCGTGTTTCATAGCCACCGTCACCCCGACTCTGAACCCTTAACCAAGTACATATGCATGTTCTATTTCCTTCTCTAGATGTGCATAAAAGACATTACATTCTCTTTCTGTATGCCTTATCCACAGATAAAACAAAAATTTCTCAGCCTCTCATATTTGAAATTTACCCAACTTCAGGATCCTCCTTCACGCTTAATCTTCAAGCACCTCTTTAATGACTTTTGCACGTCCAGCTTTACCCGAGCTCTTAAATATTATTTCCATGTTCCATCAAAACTTGCAGGATCAGACCTCACATATTCCCCTATAAAATTACCAATACGTGCCAATATACTCTCAGATATGAATCATCTGGGAATGTCATGAATCTATACCCAAATCTCCATTGTATTTAGAGCTATTTGACATGGGTCTTCTTTATTTTGTATCTGATGGTAGACTAACATATTATGCTCAAACGACCACGGCCCCCACTCGATGACTTTCCGTAAATCTAAGATATGGTAAAAGACAAAAAAATATGTATACCCTCCTATATCATGCACCTCCATTCCCTCCTTGGGTCTCCACAACGAGGTTAGAACGTTCTTCATCGCCTGAAAATTTATATTTTTCTTGGTTAGAAATTTCCCCACGAGCAAAAAACTCTCTTTCTTTTCATGTTCTTCTACAATCCCAAGGAGTATACCACTATTTTCCTCCTCTTCCTCTTTGATGGTTAACCTTGCATAAAGTTTCTCTAGATCTGGTTAATTAGACTCCATAACATATATACTTATTATAATTTGAGAATGATAGATAAAATGATAAAAACCACTAATAAATTATAAACTTGCCATATAGACAAGACAAACTCTAATTATCGGAGAGGAAAAAAAATATATGTATCATAATGTTTTACACGAATTGAATGTATTATTTATGTACTCTTTACAACAAATACCAAGTGAATACACCCATTCCACACATAGGTATACTAATTTATAATGTTGTTATGGATGAAAACTTAAGGTATATTAATTGTTTTATTTACTGTTGGGTTTCGTGAGCTTCGAAACTCGATTTGACTGCTCTTGTGTTCGTGACTTTATCTGCCTTAACAAGATGCATACGTACCTTGTTGTTTTCCAATGATCAAGTTGTTTACTGGCATTTATGACACTTTATAACACTCCGTAAAGCTCTGAATTGTTGTATTTGTACTCGAGTTGTTGGTGTTTTAATGTGTTTTCTAGTGTTTTTGTATTTCAGGCATTAATCCGGGATTTAGGTGAATTAGCATTGATTTGATGCTAATATGGTGTTAGTATGGTGTCCAAGGAATAAAGGCTCATGAAGACCAACTCATTGCAGCAAGAAAAGAAGTGAATTTCAGTTTTTCCAGAAGACCGGCATGCCCGCGCTGTGCTAGCGCGCGGCCGCACCAGAGAAGCAGAATGTCAGCGCGCCCGCGCGCGGGCGCCAGGTTGGAATTTGAGATTCCTGTTTTAATTAGAAGATTATTTTTCTGGGCTTTTGGATTAATTGGGTTGCTATTTAAAGACAACAAAAAGACATTTTTCATAAGGGAGCTCAAGGAGAAGATGACAAGAAGACATATAGCACAATTCATGTGGCGCCCTCCAAACCCGGGTCAGAAGTTTGGGGTCCCCAACACATACACAATATATAAACCTGTATAAGAGATATTATTTATAATGACCCTGCTTCACAAAACCACGGATCGCAACAGGTTAAAGTATGAAAACAAGCCACAACCTTAACTTTTATTACAACGTATCAAATCCCAACTAGTTTAACTTACAACTGATAATAAAATCATTCTTACAACCTTACTATCTCCCTACTACAATAAGTTCCTGCTAGCTTGATCCAACATAATCTGGAACCTTAGCCGCACCTTGGACTGAGGAACTTCACTATCATCCATATCCTTTTCAACTATAACATAGATAAAAAGATTCGCAAGAGTGAGCTAACTAGCTCAGCAAGTCATGATAACGATAACTGAGGTTAAACAATGATGAAATGAGATGATTCAAAGGAATCAAGTTTCTTTTTAACCAATCATTGGAATTGGATATTCATTTTAAGTTTTAAAATCAAGGTTAGGCTGCTGATCAGTCACGCACTAACCCTGAGCAAGCACACAGCACTACTCTAATTACTGGATACAAGGCACACATTGGCCTAACTTGACCATTGGTATGATCTGACCATGAATCTGGTCCACATATATAAAAACTATCCAATCCTAAAGCATTTCAATATGATAACAGTATGATTCAATAAAACAAGATCATAATCACTGATGGTTAAACATTTGCATAAAAATGTAAGGAAACTTATGGATATCTCAAGGGTATATCAGGGTATGTATAAGAAACGGTTTTCAATTTGTACAAGGGTCAGGTATCAGACCAGTAATGATTTTTCAGGATATGGTTCTTTGATGTTATTAAGAATGATTGGAGTATAAAAGTTTCTGTGTTTTCAAATCATTCTCTTTCAGTGTTTGGTGTTTGGTAGTTATACCTTTGTGGAGTAGTATTATATTTGTATGGATTGGTGTCTGAGGATCAACAAAGGACGGATTACAAAGAATAAGGCTTATGGCTCAAGATCAAGAAAATCAGAGTTCAAGGTTAAATGGTTTAAAGCTCTTGCAATATAAAACAGGAGTTATTTTGAATAATAGCGACATGTTATAAAACAGTTCAAAAACATTGGTAATATATATCTTGAAGAAAAATTCAGAAATACTTGCCTTACAAGGCTTTACAACTATTACTGATCAACCCTGAGCCGACTCTGCTGCTCAGGCTCTAACGTCCAACCACTAGATCCCATTGGATTCAACTTCGACCCTCAGATCTTTCTGTTGAAACTCTACTGAGCTCGTCGACTGACCAATAGGTTATCTTTAGTCCACCGTCCACTTGCAGGTTCCCGACTATAACCTACAGGGTCGAAATACACTACGTTAGACGTCTAGGTATGCTTGACATATGGTCGATACTAATTCTTATCCAATGATATTCAAACCCGACTCGTAATTATTCATATTAGAATAACACAGACAACAATTAGGGTTCACATTCTCAAAATCGATCCAGTGTTCATTTTCAGAAAATACGTATACTCGTCATTTTATGAAATTAGGGTTACTGTATTTTGGTCAAAACATACAACACAACATACAATCAGGTTCTGTATAAAATGTACATATATGTATTTACTTATACTCGCTTGACATTCCGATAATTCTCGGATACGCTCCCGTATTTACGTAATTCAGTTTCCGAAAATCGGGCAGCGTCTCCTTTGTTTATCGGACTACCCGTCGAAACATCCATCGACGTCAATTCAACAACAACAATCCAATTTAAAACACGACAACCAATCACAACTCGCAAATTCCAATCACCGATACAATTTAGTAATCACAACCAACTTAACCATTACGATTCAATATTCGCTAATTAACTATTTTGATCCAGAATAAAAACACAACAGGAATTTTTATTTGTTAAAAAAATTAGGATTCAGAATTATATCATCACCGTCCACCGTCAGCTCACCGGGCTCATTGCCGATGGTGGTAAAATTTGCGGGTACCCGATTCATTCGGGCTTCCAGCGCTAAATTCTACCGATTAAAATTCCGAATAATTACGACTTTATAATTCAAATAATCATCACAATATTCATTTGGATTTTCCAAAATAATTCGAATAAGTAATTTGATAATAATCGAATTAATTTTAACCAAAATACCACAATCAGAAAGAATGAGGAACCACAGGACCATTACCACACGCGCACACGCGTATATAACAGTACAACACACAATCGGAAACAGGAAGGACTTGACCGGAAAGTAACAAAATCCAGGCGGCACAGCTAGATAACAGGGAATACAGGAGACAACCGCACACCCATCAACAATCTCAATCACGTACTGTACAATCGTACATAATCACGTAACCCCATCACCGTCACCTCACCGGAGAGCCGGTGGCAACAGTAGGTCGGAGAAGAAGGCGGCAACCCGCCTACCAGAGCACCACGAACTGCTGAACAAGTGTGGAAAGAAAGCAGAAGAAAATACGGGGGAGAGAGAGAGATTTATGAGTGATTGAGGAAAGAAGGGGAAAATGGAGACTTGTATATAATCAGCTGGCTGCCTAATTTCACACCACGTGTCCAATTAAATGGACACGTGTCCCTTTTCTGACCCGTGTTGGCAATATAACGAACCATCATACAAATAAAATAATCCTGAAAATTCCAAATTGATTTTTAAAATATCACAAATAATTCAAAGTTACTAAAAACAATTTTTTCATAATTTCTTAGGTATTTTTGAAACGCAACTCGTACCCGTATTTCATAATTAACGAACCGAGCTGCTCTTAAAACAAATTCAGAAAATTACTGAAATAATTTTAAAATATTAAAAATATCCCGAAGTTTATTAAAACGTAATTTTCAAATTTTTAGAACAACTTTCGAAGTGCACTTTATACCCGCTTTTAACAATTAAACGAAACAACGCGCTGGTGAAATTAATCTCGAAAATTTCCAAAATAATTTTAAAATTCTCAGAATATTATAAACTTAGAAAAATATGAATTTTGTAATTTTTGAGAAGCTCTGAAATTAAATACAGATTTTACAAACAAAAGAAATCAGAAAATCTTTTAAAGGTAAATAATCAATAAAATATTGATTTCTCAATTCTATAAAATCCTAAAAATAATTATTGTAATTATAAAATCATAAAAACAATTTTAGAGACACTTCAAATATTTATACAAATAAATTTGCATTAAATCCACTTTAAAAGTGATATAATTCAATACAATTCCTTAATTAATCACGCGAACAACCCAGTACATCATAAATGACACCTAGATAATAATCAAACAACACATGGCGGTCAAAAATGATACACATATTTTATTTAATAATTTCCATAATAATCACATATTCGAATAATTCAAAAATACACGGGTCGTTATATCCTTCCCCCCTTAAAAAGATTCTGTCCTCAGAATCTAGTCTAATTACACAAGTGAGGATATTTGTCAAGCATATCTGACTCTAGTTTCCAAGTAGACTCTTCTACTCGAGGATTTCAAACGTACTTACTATAGATATACACTCTTTTTCAATGAATTGCCTTTAACGAGCAAGAATTTAGATCAATTACTATATACAAAACAAACTTGGACAAGAGCCCATTGGCTCCTAATCACTCACTTAATTCAAATCAGATACTTAACGCTTTAACATTAACAGGCTAAACACACTATATGTGCACACTGTTGTGATGGTAACGTCAACTCATGAATAACTTTATCTATATTTATCAATACTTCGAATGGTTCACAAATTTTAGGACTTAGCTTGTCCCTTCTACTCAAACTTATCCAATCTCTTTCAAGACGACACTTTTACTAACACTACTGGTCCTATTTCTATACTCATACTTTCTCTCAATACAATTTCGCCTTCTTTCTTCATCTACTTCGAGCTGCTTCAATCAACATCACTACACTCTTGGGATGCTGAATTAACATAGAATTTAACAACTTTCTTTCTCCCACTTTATTTCAATAAAAATGGAAACCTACACTTGCGTTCACATGAAGCTTAATAAAATGGCATTCCAAAGCTGATATCGATGATAAATGATCATTCCAGTGTTCCCTTAAAACTCAATCTCTCAACATATCTTATATTTCCTGAATCACTTTCGTACTTTGACTCTCCGTTTAAGAATGATAGACGGTGCTCGTTTTCAACTTGGTTTTCAAACATTTTTAATATCTTTTACTCTTTTTCATCAGTTAAGGCTAAAAAAGTAATCTCATATATTCACGTATTATAACCTTTAGGTATTTGAACTTCAGATTCCACTCTTTCCAATTCGTTTATTAATTCCTCGGTGGTCTTACCTTACATCTAATTCTTTCTGTCGACATAAGGCATTTGTTATCATACAACTTTGCTTAGGTAGTTGTAAATGGATTAATTCGGAATATTTTGTTAACCTTGGTCAAAATTTCATTCTTGAAGACTCAACGTATAGTTGCTTTCTTTCTGATCTTTAGAGAAAAAAAAAATCCTTGGGCACTCCACGCAGACTTTCTTATTCCTTGAGTAGCTGAGGATATTATCAATAAATACAGTTTGCTTATCTAAGTACTCCTTATACACCATGATCCTTAATTCCTTATAATCATCTGATACACTTGTTATTTCACATAATATCATCCGAGCTTGCAATGCCCTTAACTCACTTTAATCATAATCTCTGATATGTTCTCAGGTCGGATCTTAAGTTAATCCCCGAGGTATAATGTATTGCTTGAATTAGGTCTCATAAGTAGTCAATTCTTTATAGGGTCTAACTTATTCTTATTCGTTGTTTTATTGCACTCCTGCTAATCAGTACATAATCTCATAATTTTATTCCTTTTTTCCAACAACATCACTGATACATTTTACGATTCACTTCTTGTAAAACCACTCCTTGGTCTGCCTTGTTCATTAGGCTTCCGATACGTCGCCTTAATTTTTTTTTTGGCATGTCCGATACTTCCTAATCCATTTTGAAATTTCCTTCTTATACCTGGTTATCACTATTTTGCTTTAAATTTCCGTATATCTTGGCATTTCTTCAATAAATTAAATACTTTATATTGTGAATTCCCTGTGGGATCTCATTTCTTAATCATGCTACTTATAGCATCCGGGTGCTGGAAGAAAAGCTAGGAATATCGTGATCGTTCTCCTGGGCACATAAATTTCCTTTTACTAACTATTAACATCGTGCTCCATTATCTTCTATTGACATCTTATCTTTCCCTTCACAACTTCGACTGAAAGGTCATACTATCCATCCTTGCTCCTTTTGGATTACGAACTTTAACTTCCAATTCCAACTTCTAAAATTCCATGAATAATTCTTCTGGTGTAGTCTCTATGTTCATTTTCTCTCCTTTTTACTTATCTCTTGCCATTACATTTGCTTTCCCTCATGAATTCATACTTCAAATTCTCATGGTCCGTATAGATCTCACACCTTTCTCCATACATATCATGTTTCCCAATTTTTCAAAGCGAATATTACTACTGTTAGTCCCAGTTATGATTAGGATACTTCTGCTCATAAGGTTTCGGTTGTCTGGGTGCATATACAATAACTTTATTGTGCTGCATCAACACACATCCTACTCCATTATGAGAAGCATCACCATAGACTACTAAATCTCCTTGATACCTTCAAAGTGATAAAGCATGTGTTGTAACCATTCTTTCACTTAACTCTGTAAAACTTTCTTTACCCTTCTTTACTTCATATAAACTTCTTACTTTTCCTGGTCAGCTTCATCCAAGATATTGCAACTTCCAAGAAATCTTGCACCAATTTTCGATAGTAGCCGGCCTATGATAAAACTTCTTACTTTTGTTGGTGTTTCTGGTCTCTTTTCATTCATAGTAACTTTAATTTCTACTGAATCTCTCTTGATCTTCTCCATATTGACTATTTATGCTAAGAACTATACTTCATACAACTTTCTTCTCCAACTTCTCAGTTATCATTAAATGCATGGTCCTTCATTGACTTTAAGTTTTACGCTACAGCTTATCCAGATATTCCTTAAAGATTTTTGTCCATCGAGTTCAAATATTACGGGTATATTGGTTAATCCAAATAACAATATGAGAATAGTACTTAGTTCTGAAAATTATCTTTGATATATCCATATGTTTAATCTTCAATTGGTGAAATACCAAATCTTGAATCGATCTTACAAAAGTACTTTGCTCCCTTCGTCTGATCAAACAAATCATTGGGTCAAGGTAACAGATACTTGCTCTTGATAGTAAACTTGTTAAGCTTTCGCTAGTCGACGCATAACCTCATACTTCCATCTTTCTTATTAGTAATTAATATCGATACACCTTATGGGGTACACTAGGTCTAATCGCTTCTTTTTCTAATGTCTTCTACATCTGCTTTGCTAATTTCCTCCTTGTAACTGGTGCCATTTTATGTAAGGTCTTGGTCACTGGCTTTATCTCAGGTGCTACGTCAATCGCGAGCTTCATTTCTCTATCTGGAGGAAATATTGATAACTCATCTGGAAACATATGTTGAAACTCCTTAATTGCTATAAAATCCTCAAGTTCTATGTGCTCCCGACTTTTATTTATAATCACCACAACGCTTACATCTTGGTCACTGTAACCCTTTTAATCTTAAATCATTGTTAACAAGTTCTTTACCTTTCTTCGTCCTTTAAACCTCATCCCATTGTCATTTGGCGTCTTCAAACTATCTTCTATCATGATATTCTATCTGGGCATTACGCTTGAATAGTTAATCCATTTCTTAGAATAATATTAAATCCTCTTATCTGAAATTATATCAATTCTTCACAACTTATTGTCAGAAACCTCAATTCCACCATTGGTATTCACTTATGTAACAATTACACGTTCTTGACTTGCTAGTCCTTTAATCATAATCTTATCAATTCAACAGGGTAATTCATCTCATCAACAAAACCTTGAGAGATAAATAATTAAGTTTCTCTCACATCTTTTAATACTCTAACACATAAGGTATTCACCCTACTCATCCATGTCATCACAGTTTCTTGTTCTTGGAGACGTATTCCTCATTGGAGTAGATTCCCTTGACTCTTAGTGCATCTCTGACTGGCTAGTGATTTGCAATTTTCGCCATATGCCCTTGTTTGCTTTCCATGCATGAGAGGTAGGTGGAACTTTGCCCGCTTAGTCCATAATACGTTGATTTCCGTTGGAAAAACTCTTGCAAAGAATGACAGTACAACGAAACAACTAGAAGGATTCACAATTCAACAAAAACTAGAATTGAAAAGAAAGAAGAAACAAGGATTTGAATATGAATGAGACAACCACATTGGTACTTAAGATGGCCAGTCTTTCATACCATATGGCATACAGTACATGATTAGGTGGCGTCCCACCCGACTCTTCGTCATTCTGACAAAGTGTCTCACCATAACACTGTTTGTCTCAATCAGAAAGCAAGACTTGAGGGAAGCAAATAAATTTGAAAGGAATGGAATATCCTCATTTTCGATATCATAGAGAAGAGTTTATTTGAGAAAAGAATTTCATACATTTTTAGGAATTGAGAAGGAATATACGCTGTGATATTGAAAACTAGAACGATACCATTGGTCACCATCCACATTTCACTTATATTCATCTTTCGAGCTTGTTCGATCACATTCCAATTGCATCATATAACAACTTTAGAGGGTACATTGAAATGCTTTTGCAAATTAAGCATTATAGTAGATTCCTACTTGTCACGTCTTGCGTCTTTAATATCGCCCCCACACGGATAATACTTTAATAATTCGATCATAATGGCATTTCTACCAGATAACTTAGAATTTCCTCGTTTTAATCACGAATCATTCAACATAACAATCATTTTATTAATAATACTCTTTTTTTATGAAAGTCTGGAAATCTTCCCAATCTCCTTCGATCACGCCCAGGCTCTTCTTAAATTGATAAATTCTTTTAAACTTTAATGGTCTCTGCAACTCGATGAATAATCACTACGTATACGGATTCTGTTATTAACCTTGTCAAACAACATTTACACCTTACCGATAGGAATAATTAGATTCTTCATAATCACGGGTTACTTCGTTCTCGAAATTAGCAATACTAAGTCTGAAACAACATCCTTCCAGGTAATCCGGGCTTTCTAACAAACAAGAAACTCAAGTAGTAACTTGACAACCAATGCTTAAAAATCATTTTATTCGAAAAGGCTTTTAGAAATTTGTAAAGGAAAATCTTTTTCAAAAACTTGTTTAAAAAGTTTGGAAAATCACAAACCTGGTTGTCCTTACTATATGAGTTGGTTGTTATCCTTCCGACCTATAACAAGGTACCATATTAAAGAAACAATCACATAAAAGTTCGTTCACTCCAATCTACCTTTTCTCCGTGTCCATTTGCCTTCCTTAATTGATGAAAACTTCAATTTGTCGTTGCATGTTATCTTATTCGTAGCTTCACATCAAAGCTTCCATACTGGTAATACTCCCGACATTACCGTTGCAGTAGTTAAGTAAAACAGGCTATCCAATAGTCAATAAGTCTATTTCATAGAACAAAGTTTGCTCGTATCACATCACATTACTGCTTTATATATCGCATTTATCATATCCTCATCATTTAATTTCACAAAAATTCCAGGTTTATACTTTTCTCTCTTACTTTTTCAAAATTCATCTAGTTCATCCCATAATTATTCACGGGTGGCTTAGTCACTAAGGGCTTCTTTTAACCAAGTAACAGCTATCCTCCGAAAAACTTAAATCTCCTCTCTAAACTTCGTCTCACCTTTATTTATAACTCAAGCGCTCACCATTTGCTGTAGCTCTCGAATCCATCCTCGTAGGTACAATCGCTTCATAGGACAAATTCTAAACTGGGGGTATAGAACAGGATGTAGGGTAAACTAAAAAGATACACTCACAGCCGAATGTCCAGTGAAACAAGAATAAATAGATGGAGGTTCTTGAATAGGTAATCTCATATCAAGAGGCGGAAAAATTAACGTAGAATAGCTTGAAGAAGTGCAACCGTTATAACAGAAGGTAGTACCATTAATGCTGGTGGAGGAACAAGGTGCAAATCCAATCTGAGAGAAGATGACGATCCTCGAACGGAAAGCTCCGAATGATCAAATGACACCGGGAAATCAAGATCTGCCATTGCTGTTGTCTGGAAATCACGTCGCAAGCTGAGAATCCCGAATCGCAATATGAACCGTGCCGGAGACCTACTATACCATCACACTCCTCCTCACAACGTCTTATCTTTCTATGTCCTATTCCTATTCCTAACCCTCTACCCAATCCTGACAATCTAGACTTGTTTCAGTGACTTATAACCTGTAGCTCTGATACCAACCTGTGGCGCCCTCCAAACCCGGGTCAGAAGTTTGGGGTCCCCAACACATACACAATATATAAACCTGTATAAGAGATATTATTTATAATGACCCTGCTTCACAAAACCATGGATCGTAACAGGTTAAAGTATGAAAACAAGCCACAACCTTAACTTTTATTACAACGTATCAAATCCCAACTAGTTTAACTTACAACTGATAATAAAATCATTCTTACAACCTTACTATCTCCCTACTACAATAAGTTCCTGCTAGCTTGATCCAACATAATCTGGAACCTTAGCCGCACCTTGGACTGAGGAACTTCACTATCATCCATATCATTTTCAACTGTAACATAGATAAAAAGATTCGCAAGAGTGAGCTAACTAGCTCAGCAAGTCATGATAACGATAACTGAGGTTAAACAATGATCAAATGAGATGATTCAAAGGAATCAAGTTTCTTTTTAACCAATCATTAGAATTGGATATTCATTTTAAGTTTTAAAATCAAGGTTAGGCTGCTGATCAGTCACGCAGTAACCCCGAGCAAGCACACAACACTGCTCTAATTACTGGATCCAAAGTACACATTGGTCTAACTTGACCATTGGTATGGTCTGACCATGAATCTGGTCCACATATATAAAAACTATCCAATCCTAAAGCATTTCAATATGATAACAATATGATTCAATAAAACAAGATCATAATCACTGATGGTTAAACATTTGCATAAAAACGTAAGGAAACTCATGGATATCTCAAGGGTATATCAGGGTATGTATAAGAAACGGTTTTCAGTTTGTACAAGGGTCAGGTGTCAGACCAGTAATGATTTTTCAGGATATGGTTCTTTGATGTTATTAAGAATGATTGGAGTATAAAAGTTTCTGTATTTTCAAATCATTCTCTTTCAGTGTTTGGTGTTTGGTAGTTATACCTTTGGGGAGTAGTATTATATTTGTATGGATTGGTGTCTGAGGATCAACAAAGGACGAATTACAAAGAATAAGGCTTATGGCTCAAGATCAAGAAAATCAGAGTTCAAGGTTAAATGGTTTAAAGCTCTTGCAATATAAAACAGGAGTTATTTTGAATAATAGCGACATGTTATAAAACAGTTCAAAAACATTGGTAATATATATCTTGAAGAAAAATTCAGAAATACTTGCCTTACAAGGCTTTACAACTATTACTGATCAACCCTGAGCCGACTCTGCTGCTCAGGCTCTAACGTCCAACCACTAGATCCCATTGGATTCAACTTCGACCCTCAGATCTTTCTGTTGAAACTCTACTGAGCTCGTCGACTGACCACTAGGTTATCTTTAGTCCACCGTCCACTTTCAGGTTCCCGACTATAACCTACAGGGTCGAAATACCCTACGTTAGACGTCTAGGTATGCTTGACATATCCTCGATACTAATTTTTATCCAACGATATTCAAACCCGACTCGTAATTATTCATATTAGAATAACACAGACAACAATTAGGGTTCACATTCTGAAAATCGATCCAGTGTTCATTTTCAGAAAATACGTATACTCGTCATTTTACGAAATTAGGGTTACTGTGTTTTGGTCAAAACATACAACACAACATACAATCAGATTCTGTATAAAACGTACATATATGTATTTAATTATACTCGCTTGACGTTCTGATAATCCTCGAATACGCTCCCGTATTTACGTAATTCAGTTTCCGAAAATCGGGCAGCGTCTCCTTTGTTTATCGGACTACCCGTCGAAACATCCATCGACGTCAATTCAACAACAACAATCCAATTTAAAACACGACAACCAATCACAACTCGCAAATTCCAATCACCGATACAATTTAGTAATCACAACCAACTTAACCATTACGATTCAATATTTGCTAATTAACTATTTTGATCCAGAATAAAAACACAACACGAATTTTTATTTGTTAAAAATATTAGGACTCAGAATTATATCATCACCGTCCACCGTCAGCTCGCCGGGCTCATTGCCAACGGCGGTAAAATTTGCGGGTACCCGATTCATTCGGGCTTCCAGCGCTAAATTCTACTGATTAAAATTCCGAATAATTACGACTTCATAATTCAAATAATCATCACAATATTCATTCGGATTTTCCTATATAATTCGAATAAGTAATTTGATAATAATCGAATTAATTTTAACCAAAATACCACAATCAGAAAGAATGAGGAACCACATAACCATTACCACACGCGCACACGCGCATATAACAGTACAACACACAATCGGAAACAGGAAGGACACGGCCGGAAAGTAACAAAATCCAGGCGGCACGGCTAGATAACAGGGAAGACAGGAGACAACCGCATACCAATAAACACTCTCAATCACGCACTGCACAATCGCACATAATCACTTAACCCCGTCACCGTCACCTCACCGGAGAGCCGGTGGCAACAGTAGGCCGGAGAAGAAGGCGGCAACCCGCCAACCAGAGCACCACGAACTGCTGAACAAGTGTGGAAAGAAAGCAGAAGAAAATACGGGAGAGAGAGAGAGATTTATGAGAGATTGAGGAAAGAAGGGGAAAATGGAGACTTGTATATAATCTGCTGGCTGCCTAATTTCACACCACGTGTCCAATTAAATGGACATGTGTCCCTTTTCTGACCCGTGTTCGCAATATAACGAACCATCATACAAATAAAATAATCCTGAAAATTCTAAATTGATTTTTAAAATATCACAAATAATTCAAAGTTACTAAAAACAAATTTTTCATAATTTCTAATATATTTTTGAAACGCAACTCGTACCCGTATTTCATAATTAACGAATCGAGCTGCACTTAAAACAAATTCAGAAAATTACGGAAATAATTTTAAAATATTACAAATATCCCGAAGTTTATAAAAACGTAATTTTCAAATTTTTAGAACAACTTTCGAAGTGCACTTTATACCCACTTTTAACAATTAAACGAAACAATGCGCTGGTGAAATTAATCCCGAAAATTTCCGAAATAATTTTAAAATTCTCAGAATATTATAAACTTAGAAAAATATGAATTTTGTAATTTTTGAGAAGCTCTGAAATTAAATACAGATTTTACGAATAAAAGAAATCAGAAAATCCTTTAAAGGTAAATAATCAATAAAATATTGATTTCTCAATTCTATAAATTCCTAAAAATAATTATTGTAATTATAAAATCAATTTTAGAGACACTTCAAATATTTATACAAATAAATTTGCATTAAATCCACTTTAAAAGTGATACAATTCAATACAATTCCTTAATTAATCATGCGAACAACCCGGTACATCATAAATGACACCTAGATAATAATCAAACAACACATGGCGGTCAAAACTGATACACATATTTTATTTAATAATTTCCATAATAATCACATATTCGAATAATTCAAAAATACACGGGTCGTTATAATTCAACGAAGGCGAAGACGGTCTAGTTTTATACTTTTGAATCTTTGTTCTAAGTTGTAATCTCGGATGCTCATTTCGTGTTTTGTTGAACCTAATACTCTGGATTACGTACTTTATTTATTATTTATTTTATAAATACTACGTTTATTAAACCATGCTTTCATTGGAACCCACGTTGATGATGAGTCCGATTATGGGCTAATCATTATCGTGGGGTTCTAGCGGATTTATTTATGGATTTCTTTAGTTAATTTGTTTCGATACCTTAGTGTGTGGTGATTGTATGATAACCTAGTATTGGTTGTGCTTATTCGTCTTATATGCGTCGCGAACTTATAAGATAGCGTGTTAATCTTTAATGAAGCGAAAGTGAATTTAAGGGTTTAGAACTTGCCATGCTAGCATAGGTTCATGTGTTATTATTATGCATGATTCGTAGGTAATTTTAACCATTTTACTTGCCTATGTAATCATGATAGATAACTTGTGCATTAAACCGTTATGTTGTTAAATTCTATAGATATATAGGGTCTCAATATAATTGGTGTCTATTCAGCTTCTATCTCTTTTATGGATGTCTGGTAGTATGGTATTCGTGCAATGAAAGTTGGCGTTTATCAGTTTCGTGTTATCTTATTAGTGTCATCACCATTACATGCTAAGGTTAAGAATGAAAAGGCTATTGAATGAAGTACTTAATGAAGTTAGAATCCCATGTTTGTGTCATATATTATTCCATTCTCTTTAATCTCTTAGTTAATGTTCTCTAGTATAATTCTCAATAGTTAATCTTAGTATGATCAAAAACCCAAATTGTTATTCATCTTAGTATTGAATAATAGTCATATCATTGTTGCATAAGTGCATAAATCACATAGTTAACCTAAACCAGTCTATGTGGGAATGAACTAGATATAATTCTATATTACTTGTGATCGCGTATACTTGCGTGAATTATTAGCGTGTGCTTAGCGACTAACAAGTTTTTGGCGCCGCTGTCGGGGACTCGGTGTTAACTTTTAGTTTATGTGTTTGTCATCAGTGATCATTAAAGTTCATTGACTCGGACATTGTTACTTACCTACTTTTTTCCTTGTCGTGTTTCAGGTACTCTAGCAAGCGTGTATGTATACGCATTCGCGGGCTCGTAAGAGAAATCTAGATGAAACCCAGGAGGAGGTTGTAGTGATTCAAAGAAAAGTTTTTGAGGACCAAGAGAAAGTAGAAGAAGAAGAGAAAGTCGAGGAACCAGCTTTAGTAGTGATGGGAGATCAAGCAGAAATTCCTAAAGCTTTGATAGACGATTTTCAGCCTAAGATCAATGATATTCAGTCGAGCATCATCAGACCAGCCATCTCGGCTAACACTTTTGAGATCAAGTCGAGCACGATTCAGATGATACATAACTCAGTTCAGTTTGGGAGTTGTTCTACAGAAGACCCCAACACGAACATCAGGGATTTCATCAAGATCTGCGACACTTTCAAGTTTAATGGGGGTGACTAAAGATGCTATCAAGCTGCGACTCTTCCATTCTCTCTGAGGGATAAAGCAAAGTGTTGGTTACATTCTCTACCACCAGGGTCTATCACCACATGGGAGGATCTTGCTCAAAAGTTTCTCACTAAATTCTTTCCTATGGCAAAAAATGCTACAATCAGGAATGCACTTACTCAGTTTGCACAGCAAACTGGAGAATCTCTGTGTGAGGCTTGGGATCGATATAAGGAGATGCTTAGGAAGTGCCCACATCATAGCATGCCTAATTGGATGATTATAAACTGTTTCTACAATGGTTTGGGCGCACAGTCTAGACTGATGCTTGATGCAGCATCTGGTGGAGCCTTATGGGCCAAAAGCTATAATGAATCTTATGAGTTGATTGAGCTCATGGCAGCTAATGAATACCAGAATCCTACGCAAAGAATGTTGCAAGGCAAGGTAGCAGGAATTCTGGAAGTAGATACAGCTACTGCTATAGCTACTCAACTTCAAGCTTTGACGATGAAAGTGGAATCTTTAGCTAATTATGTAGTTAATTAAATCACTAGTGTTTATGAACTTTGTGTGGGGGCACATAAAACTGAGAAGTGTGCTATTTCTAGCAAATCTGCCTAATTTGTGAGCAACATTCAGAGATCACAGTAGCAAGCTCCAACCACTTATCACCCCAATAACCGCAATCATCCTAACTTCAGATGTAGCAACAATCAGAATGTGGTGCAACAACCTTATCAGCCATACACAGCAAAGCAGTATAACCCTCCTAGTTCAACAACCATAATATACCCCTAGGCAACAACTTAAACTTTAGTAGTTACCGCAATCTAATGAAAAATCTGAAATGTAGGAGTTAAGGCTCATGTACAAGAGTCAAGCTGTTTCTATCACGACCTTGGAGAATCAGATTGGGTAGAATGCTAATGCATTACCGAATTATCAACCTAGAACGCTTTTAAGCGATACTGAAGTGCCAGGCAAGAAGGAAGCTAATGAGCATGTTAAGGCAATTACATTGAGGCCTGGTAAGGTTGCAAATCCTGAAAAAGCTAAGACTCCAGAATCTGAAGTTGAGGCTGAAGAAGAAGAAGTACAGAAGGAAGCAGAAGTGGAACCAAGGAAGACTAATGTTGAGCACACTCCTCCTGAGGGTAATACAGGGGAGAAACAGATCTATCCTCCACCTCCTTTTCCTAAGAGGCTGCAGAAGAAAAAGCTGGATAAACAGTTTGAGAAGTTTCTAGAGGTGTTCAAGAAACTTCCCATCAACATACCTTTCACTGAAGCTCTTGAACAAATGCCTAGTTATGTGAAGTTCATGAAAGGTATTCTCTCTAGGAAGGTGAAGCTTGATGACTTAGAGACCGTTGCTCTCACAGAGGAATGCAGTGTTGTGTTGTAACAGAAGTTGCCTCTGAAACTTAAAGATCCTGGAAGCTTCACCATTCCTTGCACCATTGGAAAGGTGTCATTTGACAAATGCTTATGTGACTTGGGAGCTAGCATCAATCTGATGCCTTTGTCAATCTTCAAGAAGTTGGACTTACCTGATCTAAAGCCTACTTATATGACTTTGCAGTTGGCCGATCATTCTATTACTTATCCATGAGGTATTATTGAGGATGTTTTAGTCAAGGTGGATAAACTCCTCTTTCCTGCTGATTTTGTAATTCTTGATTTCGAGGAGGAAAAGTAGATTCCCATAATTTTGGGAAGACCTTTATTGGCGACTGACCGGACCTTGATTGATGTGCAGAAAGGTGAGCTCACCATGCGAGTGTTGGATCAGGATGTAACTTTTAATGTGTTCAATGCGATGAAGTTCCCTACGGAAAATGAGGAGTGCTTAAAGGTGGAGTTGGTTAAATCTATGGTTACTTCAGAACTTGATCAATTGCTAAGGTCTGATGCCTTAGAAAAGGCCTTGTTGGGGAATTCCGATAGTGAAGATGATGAAGGGGATGAGCAGTTATAATTTCTGAATGCTTCTCCCTGGAAGAGGAAGAAGGATATGCCTTTTGAGTCTCTTGGAATTGAGGAGCTGAACAAATCTCCTAAGCGCCTCAAGCCATCTATTGAGGAAGCTCTTATTCTTGACCTCAAACCTATACCTGAACATTTGAGGTATGCGTTTTTAGGTGATGCATCTACTTTGAATGTTATTATTGCATCTGACCTTTCAGGTAGTGACGAGGAAAAACTCTTGAGAATTCTGAGAGAATTCAAATCGGCAATTGGATGGACGATAACAGATATCTAGGAAATCAGCCTTTCTTATTGCATGCATAAAATTCTTCTAGAGGAAGGAAGCAAGCCTACTGTTGAGCAACAGGGAAGGCTAAATCTGATCATGAAAGAGGTTGTGAAGAAGGAAATCCTCAAGTGGCTAGATGCAGGGATCATCTATCCTATTTCATACAGCTCATGGGTGAGTCCAGTTCAGTGTGTGCCAAAGAAAGGTGGTATCACAGTGGTAGAAAATGAGAAGAATGAGCTTATTCCTACACGAACAGTCACAGGGTGGAGAGTTTGCATGGATTATAGGAAGCTGAATAAGGCCACAAGGAAGGATCACTTCCCTCTTTCTTTCATTGATCAGATGCTTGATAGATTGGCTGGGCATGAGTACTACTGATTTCTGGATGGCTATTCGGGCTATAATCAAATTTGCATTACTCTAGAAGATCAAGAGAAGACTACTTTCACTTGTCCGTTTCATACTTTCGCCTTTAGAAGGGTTTCTTTTGGTTTATGTGGAGCACCGACCACATTTCAGATATGCTTGATGGCTATCTTCTCTGACATGATTGGTCAGAATGTGGAGGTGTTCATGGACGATTTCTCTGTGTTTGGCGATTCATTTGATGAGTGCTTGCAGAATCTTGGCGACATTCTTAAAAGGTGTATTGAGACCAATCTGGTTCTCAATTGGGAAAAATGTCACTTTATGGTACGACAGTGCAATATTCTTGGGAACAAGGTCTCTAGTAAGGGTCTTGAGGTGGACAAAGCCAAAATGGGGGTCATCGAAAATCTTTGCCCACCAATTTCTGTTAAGGGAGTTCGCAGTTTTCTTGGTCATGCGGGCTTCTATAGGCGGTTCATCAAGGACTTCTCAAAAATTTCTAAACCTTTGTACAATCTTCTGGAGAAAGTTGTTCCGTTCAAGTTTGATGATGAGTGTCGGGATGCTTTTGAGTTCTTGAAAAAGAGTTTAATCACGACACCTGTCATAACTGCGCCTGATTGGTCTGAACCGTTTGAAATGATGTGCGATGCAAGTGACTATGCAGTTGGAGCAGTTCTTGGGCAGAGAAAGAACAACATATTATATATGGTCTACTATGCTAGTAAGACCCTAAATGGTACTCAACTTTATTATACTACTACGGAGAAAGAACTTTTGACTATTGTCTACGATTTTGAGAAGTTTCGATCTTATCTGCTTGGGATGAAGGTGACAGTTTTCACTGATCATACTGCAATTCGATATCTCGTCTTGAAGAAGGATTCGAAGCCTAGATTGATTAGATGGGTTCTTTTGCCTCAGGAATTTGAGTTGGAGATCAAGGATAAAAAAGGTACTGAGAACCAAGTCGCTGATCATCTCTCTCGTTTAGAGGATCCAAGTGCAACTTCACTGGATAAGACAATAATAAATGAGTCTTTTCCCGATGAGCAGCTGTTTGGAGTGTAAGAGGAAGAACCATGGTTTGCAGACATTGTGAACTACCTTGTGAGTAATATCATGCCTCTTGACTTGTCGTACGCTCAAAGGAAGAAGTTTCTTCATAAGGTGAATTGGTCCATGTGGGATGAGCCATATCTATTTAGGCAAGGAGCTGACCAAATCATCAGGAGATGTATTCCGTACAGCGAAACGGGGGGGATCTTGCGAGATTGCCACTCAACAGCTTATGGAGGACATTATGGTGGACAAAAGACAACAGCTCATATTCTTCAAGCAGGTTTCTTGTAATAACCCCAATTTTTGGAATTTTTGAAACCCTTATGAATAGTGATTTTGCTGATTATGCTGAATAAGAAAACTTTTCATGCCACACTATGTAGGGGTTCTGTTATTGATATTCTGAGATTTTATTAGTACTCTATATGGTATATAAGTGTATGTAAAGATCGTCAGAATCCTATTCCGAACACTTTGATTTTTCCCGGAAATCCACCAGATACAGAAAGAAGTGAGTATAAGGTAACAGGATAAATAGGATTTAAATTCAAGGATTTTAAGAGGGGATCATAAAAAGGAATATAAAATATTGAGGAAGGTTTAGGGGAACCCAAGTGATAAGATCCCAGATATGATTCATCAAACGATAAATGAGAACGAAAGTTAAGCGAACCGTATAACAGATCAGCGGTCATTAGGCAAGCAATTAGGAGTTAATCAATGAGGTTAGGGATGATGATGTCATCAAACCAACAAGAAGAAGACAAGTGTAACAAGATGACCTAAGCTTGATGACCTAAGCATGACAAGTGGGAAGGATTGGTTGGTTGATTGTGAGCCACACATTTTTTACCATGGTAAAAATTTAATTTAATTCCAAGAAAAAAGGAAGCAACCAACCAACAAATATCATAACACAAATACAAATTGAAAGTTGACTTTCCCATTTCAAGAAGAAAGCTCTCGGCTAAAACAAACCCAGAAACTTCAAACTGCCATATCTCCTTCAATACTCACTCAAATGTTATGTTCTATAGCTCGTTGGAAAGGTATTGAGATGACCTACAACTCTTGTTCACAAGTCTCTTCCAAATAAGCATGGTAAGACCCAAATTTTTACAGTTCTTTAAATCAGACTTTTAGAAACTTCAAAGCCTAACTTTGTGTTCTTGATTTCTTTGGAAAGATCAAGCTTGTAGGAGGCTCCATAAGGCTTCCTAGTAACTTTTCACCCTCCAAGAAAGGTATAAATCTTCACACCCTTTAGTAATAAGTTTGAATGTTGAAGTTTGGAGATGGTTTGGATGGATGAGTAGTAATTTGAATGATAAGCATGATTCGAGCTTAATTGTTAAGTAGTTTAGTTGAATTTGGAGATGTTATAATATATGATTGGATTGAGATCCTTGAGCTTATTATTACTGAAATCAGTAGCATTGATGTGTATCTTGAGTTGTTGTTGATTGGTAGTTGGATTGATATGATTTGGAATGGTAAAAAATTTGAAAATCGCGTAAACATAGCCGTCGTAATGTCCGATTTACTTTAGACTTCTTTTGTTCATAACATTAGGACCCAAGAACGCCCTGATAGGTTTTTACCATTGCAATTTTTAGATATTTCATGTTACGAGCTTCGTTTTGATATGTGGTTCGTTTGATTCCGATGTACGGTTTAGGAGAAACGGCCGTTTTAAGTAACGACGTTTCGCGAACGAAACATTACCCCTCGCCTTACTTTGAAACATAGGTTAAAGACCTTAAATGACTAATTGTAGTATTAAACATTTATGTAAAGTGTAATAGGCAGTTGGTAAGACACTTGCGAAGGAATCGCCTTAAAACTCGTAATGGTTAATTTATTAAAAATGGTGGAGCCGAGGGTACTCGAGCGACTAAAGAGAATCAGTAAGCGCAAAGCGAGCGTTAGAGTCTAATTTGGTTAAAGTATAGATTTACAAGTGACTTCGGTTTAATTCCAACTTATATGTTGTTTATAGGTTACCAGACTCGTCCCGAGCCATTTGTAAACCCCAGTCACTCAGGCAAGTTTTCTACCCGTTATACTGTTGTATATGCATGATCTTGTGATAAATGCATATTTGTTATTAGCAAATTCTTGCGATATATTGTAGCATGTGATTTGGTATATATGCATGCTTATTTCGTATTCTTGATTTATATATCTGTTGGTTCAAATGCTTATTCGTTGCATAATACCTATGCTAGAGATAAGCGGTATTTGCGTATACCCTTAGTATAGGGGATCAAAAGGTGAACTTTTTCTAAAACCGGGAGGCGAGACTCCTGAGTATAATATATATTTATATATATATTGATATAGTTTTTAAAACTATTAATCGAATAAGGTTTATTCGATAACTTTATTTTATTTAATGAATATTATTACGAATATTCATTCGAGGGCTTATGACTCCTTTATTTTATTTAATGAATATTATTATGAATATTCATTCGAGGGCTTATGACTTCTTTATTTTATTAAATGAATATTATTTTGAATATTCATTCGAGGGCTTATGACTTCTTTATTTTATTAAATGAATATTATTTTGAATATTCATTCGAGGACTTATGACTCCTTTTATTTTATTATTTGAATATTATTTGAATATTCATTCGAGGGCTTATGACTCTTTTATATTATTTATTGAATATTATTTGAATATTCATTCGAGGGCTTATGACTCAGTTTATATTATTTAATGAATATTATTTGAATATTCATTTGAGGATCTATGACTCCGATTATTTGCTGAGATATGTTCTTTATTTTATTAAAGAATAAGGTGTCGATAATAAAACTTATCTTTGATTATTCAAATAAAGATAGTACTTTCGTATAAGTATATCTTTGGTTATTTAATACTCATTTCAAGTATAAGTTTTAAAACTTCTACTTCAATTATTTTTATAAAGATTATTCTTTATGGGAATATTATTTAAATAATAATATTCAGATATTTTCTAATATATTGGGACTGATTTATTTCATTAAATCATCATTACTCCAAACACTCTTTAAAGTATTTTCGAGTCTTCAAAATGATTTTTAAAAGTTAGAGCGGATCCCAAAACTCATTTTTATATTTAAGATCTTCCTTTTAAAGGGGATTTAAATACTCATTCAAAACTTGATGGATCCGGATCAGTGGTGTATTTTACATTCGCAACGAGGTTGCTGTTTTGAGAAAACATCTTGATTACTTGCCCATCGTTCGGGAAGTAAGTTCATCTATTTGAGTCGGCATAAGCAACATGGGCTCAGTGGGCGTCCATGAAAGTGTAAGTGGCTCAGTGGGAGTCCATCAAATGCGTAAGTGGCTGAGTGGCAGTCCAGCATAAGGTCCTATTGCGGCCAGGGTGATGACCAGTGGGGAATTCGTCCATCTACTAGTAGAAAAGGTTACTTATTGGTATCTTTGCCTGATCAGCAAGATATCAGGTTTATGCCAAGGTTTTCTCCTTTCCAAATTCATTGGATATTGCAACTCTGTTTATAATTTTCATAACAGAGGTTTTTAAGGAGTGTATGAAATGTATATATATAGGTGTATATATATATATCGGGATTTAATGAAGTATCTCGTAACTTCATTATTTATAATGATATTCAAAGATTGAATCTATTCTAATCTTGTCTTGTAGTCTCATCTATGTGATGAACTTTTGAACTGATTATAACTTGAACGGTGGTAGTTCAAGTAATATTTGGAAAAGATATAAGTATATTGGGGTATCTTATAACTTCATATTTTCAACTTATATCTAGTTAATGATTATCTTATGCATATCAAAGATTTTCAGAAAAACGTTGAGACAAGGGTAGATATATGAGATCACCTTGCAACGATATTTTTATACAGTTATAAACTGGAACTCTGTGTATATTATGCATGGAAGAGGACTTCCAAGATTTTGAAAAGTATATATGTATATATACTGAATATTTTGCGACTTCATCGCATTAAGATATCAAACTTGGTTCATTTCTTTTGACCAAGACTTTTATGAGTACTATGAGAAGGCTCATATATTGTTAATCATTATACATATTATTTTGGTGGGCTTGCTGCTCACCCTTGCTTTCTTCTTTCATCACACAACAACAGATAGAAAAGATGAACAGGACCAAGCTCCCGATTCGCAAGCGGTTAGAAAACGTTCCGCAGTCTTCTGAAAGCGTTGATGTCGTCGTAGCTGAGGTAGGAGCTACCAATAGGCTAGGTTTTTAACTATTGATGAGCCAGACTTATGTATAATATGAATTGTAATAATGGCAAGGAATATGTAAATTTATTCACAACCTTTTTAAGGTGTAACGGTTTATAATTGTGGAATATAAGGACTTGTGTTATTTTTAAGTGTTCATCTCTGAGACTATAACTTGTGGTGCGTGTGTTTATTATGGGGTCACAGTACAGAGTAGTTGATTATTTATTAAGATTGGGTGTTATTAAGGGAAATGGAACTGTGACAACCCGGATCCCCGACCCCGGATTTGGGGGTGTTACAGAAGTGGTATCAGAGCTAAGCGTTATAAACTTCAGAGATGATGTGACATTAAGATAATAAGTTCACTAAGATAATAAGAACTCTTGCCAAGTTCCTAGTCGGGCTACCTAACGTAGTACTGACAGTTAAAACCCTTATGGGAACCCTTATAAATATCGTGATAGAAGCGTACTTCGTTATCGTATATGGTAGCGGGACTCCGAACCCTGAGGTTGAGGAGCAACAACGCGATTATGTTTTATTACTTATTGGAGATCAGATTATGGATCCGATAGAGCGTCCTAACGCGGGATCGGATGATGTTCATGTTGAGGATGTTGTCCTAGAAGGGATATTTGCTGAGGAGGATCCCATGGAGGATCCTGACAAGAATGAATAAAGGACCACTGATGAATTGATGACCATGGTTAGGTCGACTACCAGAGGTAGAATTGGTCGGTCACTATCGGAGGTTCATTCAAGTTTGTAAAGATAGTAGCCCCCTTTAACTCGGCTTACTCGTAAGACTGAGAAGTTTGAATGGACAGAGAAATACGAGAACAACTTTCAAGAACTGAAGCAAAGATTGGTGACGACCCCTATGATGGCGTTGCCGGATGGAAAAGGAGATTTTGTGATGTGTAGTGACGCTTCGCATAAGGAATTAGGGTGCTTCTTATACAGCACAACAAGGTAATCGCGTACGCATCAAGACAATTAAGGGAATATAAAATTCGATATCCCCACCCATGAGCTTGGGCTCGTGGCAATAGTTTTGCCCTAAATATTGGAGGCACTACTTGTATGGAGAGATGTACGAGATTTACACAAGCCATAAGTGCTCTAGTGCATTTCCATGCAGAAAGAGCTCAACATGCGCCAAATGAGGTGGTTAAAGCTAATCAAGGATTACGATTATGAGATTCTTTATCATTCGGGGAAAGCCAATGTGGTGGCTAATGCCCTTAGTAAAAAGGAGGGACTCAAGATGATAATGTCTTTGAGAGAGTTTATAAGAGATTTTGAGAAAATGGAAATAGAAGTGAAGGTAACCGGAGCCGGTACCGAAAAGCTGTTTGAGATTGCAAGACAGACCGAATTATTAGAAAAGAACATATTGTGCCAGAAAAAGTTATGAATGAAGGCAGAGAGCCAACAAATAGATATGAGATTAATACCGAGAAAGATGATAAGGGAATAATGAGGTATTCCTATAGAATTTGGGTTCCAAATGTTTAAGAGCTTAAATATGAGATCCTAGATGAAAGTCATAGTTCAAGGAATAAGATTTAGGGCAAACCATGAATGTGATAGTCAGGGAGGACGCCATCAAGATAGAAGGAACCCATAACATAATGAAGTGGAAAATGAGGATTTTAACGTATAAGATAACCCCAAGTATGGGAGAAGGATGAAACATTTTATACTGAGAAAATAGAAGTCGAGCAAGATAAGGAGACCCGAGACGGTACTCCTATATGGAAATTCATGGACCTGTCTAAACAGAACTTATACTTTTATTCCCAACCACCACCTTAAGGAAACAATGCGGTAGGAAATCCTTTCATGACCTTTAAGTCGCTAAGCTCTCAGAGTTCCAAGGAACAGTTTGACCCAGTCGAGGAAAGAGCCTGACTAAAGGAAATATAGGAATTATTTGAGATTCTAAATGATTGACGAAGCACAAAAGACTGTTTTTGTCACTTACCCCCGTAAGAGAGAGGCCACCCATTGGTGAAAGGCCAAGAAAGGCACGGAGCCAGAGGTTATAATAAACTGATTAAAGTTCAGACAATTGTTTTCGGGAAAGTACTTCCCAAGGTTATGGAGGTAGTGTAAAAGCTTTAGAGCCAGAACAAAAGCGGACGAGTATGATGAATTATGAATCTAAGTTGTAAAAGTTGTCAAGATTCGTTCTGAGGACACGAATCCAGAATGACGGGATGTTTGAAATCAATGTTTATGTTGTGTTGGTTCATGTAATGGTTGTAATGGAAACGAAAATAAAAGACTGAAAATGGAAGGAGTATAAAGGGATATAAAGGAAATAGAGTTGAGAAGTGATAAGGGAGTTAGGTATGGGAAACCCTAAGAAACCCTTGCAATAAATATAGAGAAGTGTGTCATCATCAGCGCGATGGTGACTGATCATGAGATAAATTCAAGGTTTGAAGGCGTAAGCGATATGTAAAGTTAATTCCCTTGAAGTTGACAGTATTCGATGAAAATTTGAGATAGATCGATTGATTAATAAGGAAACACGGATGGACTGAGGAGACAAGAAAGTAAGAAATTAGGAAAATTGGATGAAGGAAGTGACCTTCAAGAATGTGAAGTGTAAGACCGGGGGCATGATACCCAGAAAGGGAGACGCCAGGTATGAAAGATATCCCAACATTGAGATGACTGTTGAGATAAATAAAAGAGGTGAATGAGTAGTTGGAACTAAAAGGTTCACGTTGAACACGATAAACATCTTCTAGAACATCCATGTTATCATTACTGAATCAGGCAAGAAAAGCGGATAACCGTTCTTATCTTTTGGAGGCCATATTGATTAAACTCATTTTGAATACGAATGTTATTGTGAAATTAGGCATATACTATCGAGGTGGGAATGATTGAATAAGATAACCTTATCAGGGATATATGACTTGATTTATCCATGGAAGGATGCATGTACCTTTTAAAGGTGGAATTAAGGATAGAACATCGGTAACTTAAAATGAATCCTCGGGGAATGCATAAAGGTTGGAATTTCACCCTTAATAGGGATAGTGTGAGTTTTGACAGTATGAATTGGAAATGATTAAGGTAATAACAACCTTTAAGAATCAGTGGAGAAATTTTTCAGAAGTATATAGACAATGATTCTGGTATTAATAAATGGTCTCTTGATATGCCCTGTATCTAGGGAATACAGGAGGAACGATTCGAGGATAACCTTAGAGGTTTTACAAGGAGAAAGGTAATATTCAAAATTCTCAAGAATAAAAATGTTGATAAAGGAAATATGACATAATTATAATGATGCCAAGTGGGGCACGTGTTAAACCATGAGAAAGTATGGATCGAACCAGTAAAGGTCAAAATTGTTCAGGGCAATTAGGGCCTAGGATAAAAGATGTTCTAAGTATGATTGAGAGTCAGTCGTGACAGTGATTAACCTCTAAAGACTGAGGCAATAACTTATGGAAAAATGGTGATATTTTTTTTTACTCATCAGATTTTAAGGAAAACATCTTCACACAAGCAGTGATTGGAAATGAGGTAGAAAATTTAGTGAAGGTGGTTGAAATGACATTGATTGTAAAGAAATATTACTATCAAGAAAGGCCAAAGAGGTGGCCGACACTTTAAGTGTAAGAGGACAATTATAGGTGCTCGTGCCAGAGGAATATAGTGATAATGGTTAAGGCTGTGAAGGTTGTATTATGGTGTGGAAGATTGACATTCCTTCTGATGATTGTGCGATACTCAACCGTGATAGTAGTTGGGTAAAGATTAATTTTTGTAATCACCGTGAGCGGGCTATCTATCTTAGAGGGTCATATCTTAAGATAAGCCAGGACCATGTTACGAAAGGACTAAATGAACCTTTGAGCTTCATGTCTCCTAATAAAGACATATGGTTAATAATGGTATTAACCTGCTATCGTTGCTTTCATTGAAACTCTTTTGCAATTTTATCTGCTTCATGTCATATGTACGTCAAGTTCAGGAGTGTTCTTCATGAATCATGAACAGTGATCATGTTACCTCCTTAGAAGAATTCGATACGAGATGTATGGACTCCGTATGGTTAGCTATTAAGACTTCATGGAAAATAAATGACTACAGTAGGTCAACGATGGACCCTAGTAGTGCAGGAATGATTCTGCGGGTAATGAGCCAATTAATTACAACCGTAAGAGTTGTATTGGAATGGATGTTGAGATTAAGTACCACTAATCGGGTTGTGGTGATGTATAAGTTATCATTGATAGACTAATTAAGTCGATTATCTACCTATTGAATACTTATTCCTTCTTATCAATAGAGAGTCGTATTACTATACGAGGAAGGTTGCAGTGCAAGCATAGAATTTTAGTAACGGTGATGTCTAGAATGAAAACCCAGATTCGATTTTCGCTGTCGAGGGAGTTTCAAAGGTGATTGTGTATAAGCTCGAGCAAGAGCATGGGTCCATAGAATGATGTATGGAATAGTAAATATTTAAGCATGTAAAATGCGATGCTATAATACTTGATGTTGATATAAATACACATATGTTTTGCTCTCCTATATCAAACCTCTATAGTTCAGAGGTAGGTTCCAAGCCAGATATTTGGTGGCAGTATATTTTTTTTTCACATATACAATTCTCTTCAATTCATTCTTTTCTCTTCTTTTCATTTCATATAAGCTGAGAAGAACAACCCTTCCAGAAGGGGAGGTATTGCCGAATGACTATCTATCTGTGTGATAGAAGCCGAGTAGGATACCATATATTGTTTAATTGCTTGTCAAGTACTAAAGGCTGGCCACCTTCTGTACTAACTATACAATGTAACAAGTGTTCATGATCATAGTGATCTCTCAATAAATTCTTTTACTTCTATAAGAAGGACTAAGCTTTCGAAGATAGAAGCAGCTGAAAAAGGAGTAGTAAAGTTGTGGTGGTATGCGGAATGGAAACACATTCGTGATACAAAGGTTGACGAGGTTATTAAAAGGTTATAGAATGCTAACGAGCAAAAGTATAACCAGTATAATATTAGAAACGGAAGGTAGTAGCGATTACGAACTGGAAAAGAATGGGTATTGAGAAGCAAAAGCTCTAATGCTAAAAGCTATAATGAGAGTCTGTGCAATAGACTTGAAAGAAATTGGAATGATCATTTAACACGGATTGAGTTTTCTTACGATAATAGATCTTATGTCATTATCGAGTTGTCGCCTTATGAGATCCTTGAGGGAAGACAATGTCGATCTCCCTTATGTTAGGATGAAGTTGTAGAGCGCAAGATGCTCGGACCCGCAGTAGTCCAAAGGACCAAGGATATAATAGATCTAATCAGAGGACGGCTGGTAGTAACCCAAGATGGACATAAGAAGTATGTTGATTTGACACGAAAGGACAAAGAATAGGAAGTAGGGGACCTAGTGTTGTTAAAGGTATCCCCTTGGAAACCCTTGGAAAGGATTGATGAGATTCGGAAAGAAAGGAAAGCTAAGTCCATAATTTATCGGACCCTTGGATATATTAAGAAGTATTGGGAAGTTAGCGTATGAGCTAGCCTTACCCCAGAACATGTAGCAAGTCATAACGTGTTTCACGTATCAATGTTAAGGAAGTGTAATTCGGATGCCAGATAAATAGGGGCATATGAGCGCATAGACATGCAACCAGACGTAACCTATATGGAGCAACCAGGAAGGGTTATAGATTGAAAAAGGAACAAGTGCTTAGGAGAAGGGTTATCAAACTATTCAGAGTTTGATGGAAGAACCACAATGTGGGAAAATTTACTTAAGAGTTAGAAAGTGTAATACTAAGAAAGTATCCCTATTCATTTTCTATCTGATTCCGGGACGGAATCCTTTTAAGGAGGGGAGACTGTAATAACCCCAATTTTTGGAATTTTTGAAACCCTTATGAATAGTGATTTTGCTGATTATGCTGAATAAGAAAACTTTTCATGCCACACTATGTAGGAGTTCTGTTATTGATATTCTGAGATTTTATTAGTACTCTATATGGTATATAAGTGTATGTAAAGATCGTCAGAATCCAATTCCGAACACTTTGATTTTTCCCGAAAATCCACCAGATACAGAAAGAAGTGAGTATAAGGTAACAGGATAAATAGGATTTAAATTCAAGGTTTTAAGAGCGGATTATAAAAAGGAATATAAAATATTGAGGAAGGTTTAGGGGAACCCAAGTGATAAGATCCCAGATATGATTCATCAAACGATAAACGAGAACGAAAGTTAAGCGAACCGTATAACAGATCAGCGGTCATTAGGCAAGCAATTAGGAGTTAATCAAGGAGGTTAGGGATGATGATGTCATCAAACCAACAAGAAGAAGACAAGTGTAACAAGATGACCTAAGCTTGATGACCTAAGCATGACAAGTGGGAAGGATTGGTTGGTTGATTGTGAGCCACACATTTTTTACCATGGTAAAAATTTAATTTAATTCCAAGACAAAAGGAAGCAACCAACCAACAAATATCATAACACAAATACAAATTGAAAGTTGACTTTCCCATTTCAAGAAGAAAGCTCTCGGCTAAAACAAACCCAACAACTTCAAACTGCCATATCTCCTTCAATACTCACTCAAATGTTGTGTTCTATAGCTCGTTGGAAATGTATTGAGATGGCCTACAACTCTTGTTCACAAGTCTCTTCCAACTAAGCATGGTAAGACCCTAATTTTTACAGTTCTTTAAATCGGACTTTTAGAAACTTCAAAGCCTAACTTTGTGTTCTTGATTTCTTTGGAAAGATCAAGCTTGTAGGAGGCTCCATAAGGCTTCCTAGTAACTTTCCACCCTCCAAGAAAGGTATAAATATTCACACCCTTTAGTAATAAGTTTGAATGTTGAAGTTTGGAGATGGTTTGGATGGATGAGTAGTAATTTGAATGATAAGCATGATTCGGGCTTAATTGTTAAGTAGTTTAGTTGAATTTGGAGATGTTATAATATATGATTGGATTGAGATCCTTGAGCTTATTATGACTGAAATCAGTAGCATTGATGTGTATCTTGAGTTGTTGTTGATTGGTAGTTGGATTGATATGATTTGGAATGGTAGAAAATTTGAAAATCGCGTAAATATAGCCGTCGTAATGTCCGATTTACTTTAGACTGCTTTTGTTCATAACAATAGGACCCAAGAACTCCCTGATAGGTTTTGACCATTACCATTTTTAGATATTTCATGTTACGAGCTTCGTTTTGATATGTGGTTCGTTTGATTCCGATGTACGGTTTAGGAGAAACGGCCGTTTTAAGTAACGACATTTCGCGAACGAAACATTACCCCTCGCCTTACTTTGAAACATAGGTTAAAGACCTTAAATGACTAATTGGAGTATGAAACATTTATGTAAAGTGTAATAGGAAGTTGGTAAGACACTCGCGAAGGAATCGTCTTAAAACTCGTAATGGTTAATTTATTAAAAATGGTGGAGCCGAGGGTACTCGAGCGACTTAAGAGAGTCAGTAAGCGCAAAGCGAGCGTTAGAGTCTAATTTGGTTAAAGTATAGATTTACAAGTGACTTCGGTTTAATTCCAACTTATATGTTGTTTATAGGTTACCAGACTCGTTCCGAGCCATTTGTAACCCCCAGTCGCTCAGGCAAGTTTTCTATCCGTTATACTGTTGTGATGTATATGTGTATATGCATGATCTTGTGATAAATGCATATTTGTTATTAGCAAATTCTTGCGATATATTGTAGCATGTGATTTGGTATATATGCATGCTTGTTTCGTATTCTTGATTTATATATCTGTTGGTTCAAATGCTTATTCGTTGCATAATACCTATGCTAGAGATAAGCGGTATTTGCGTATACCCTTAGTATAGGGGATCAAAAGGTGAACTTTTTCTAAAACCGGGAGGCGAGACTCCCGAGTATAATATATATTTATATATATATATTGATATAATTTTTAAAACTATTAATCGAATAAGGTTTATTCGATAACTTTATTTTATTTAATGAATATTATTACGAATATTCATTCGAGGGCTTATGACTCCTTTATTTTATTTAATGAATATTATTACGAATATTCATTCGAGGGCTTATGACTTCTTTATTTTATTAAATGAATATTATTTTGAATATTCATTCGAGGGCTTATGACTTCTTTATTTTATTAAATGAATATTATTTTGAATATTCATTCGAGGACTTATGACTCCTTTTATTTTATTATTTGAATATTATTTGAATATTCATTCGAGGGCTTATGACTCTTTTATATTATTTATTGAATATTATTTGAATATTCATTCGAGGGCTTATGACTCAGTTTATATTATTTAATGAATATTATTTGAATATTCATTTGAGGATCTATGATTCCGATTATTTGCTGAGATATGTTCTTTATTTTATTAAAGAATAAGGTGTCGATAATCAAACTTATCTTTGATTATTCAAATAAAGATAGTACTTTCGTATAAGTATATCTTTGGTTATTTAATACTCATTTCAAGTATAAGTTTTAAAACTTCTACTTCAATTATTTTTATAAAGATTATTCTTTATGGGAATATTATTTAAATAATAATATTCAGATATTTTCTAATATATTGGGACTGATTTATTTCATTAAATCAGCATTACTCCAAACACTCTTTAAAGTGTTTTCGAGTCTTCAAAATAATTTTTAAAAGTTAGAGCGGATCCCAAAACTCATTTTTATATTTAAGATCTTCCTTTTAAAGGGGATTTAAATACTCGTTCAAAACTTGAGGGATCCAGCTCAGTGGTGTATTTTACATTCGCAACGAGGTTGCTGTTTTGAGAAAACATCTTGATTATTTGCCCATCGTTCGGGAAGTAAGTTCATCTATTTGAGTCGGCATAAGCAACATGGGCTCAGTGGGCGTCCATGAAAGTGTAAGTGGCTCAGTGGGAGTCCATCAAATGCGTAAGTGGCTGAGTGGCAGTCCAGCATAAGGTCCTATTGCGGCCAGGGTGATGACCAGTGGGGAATTCGTCCATCTACTAGTAGAAAAGGTTACTTATTGGTATCTTTGCCTGATCAGCAAGATATCAGGTTTATGCCAAGGTTTTCTCCTTTCCAAATTCATTGGATATTGCAACTCTGTTTATAATTTTCATAACAGAGGTTTTCAAGGAGTGTATGAAATGTATATATATAGGTGTATATATATATCGGGATTTAATGAAGTATCTCGTAACTTCATTATTTATAATGATATTCAAAGATTGAATCTATTCAAATCTTGTCTTGTAGTCTCATCTATGTGATGAAGTTTTGAACTGATTATAACTTGAACGGTGGTAGTTCAAGTAATATTTGGAAAAGATATAAGTATATTGGGGTATCTTGTAACTTCATATTTTCAACTTATATATAGTTAATGATTATCTTATGCATATCAAAGATTTTCAGAAAAACGTTGAGACAAGGGTAGATATATGAGATCACCTTGCAACGATATTTTTATACAGTTATAAACTGGAACTCTGTGTATATTATGCATGAAAGAGGACTTCCAAGATTTTGAAAAGTATATATGTATATATACTGAATATTTTGCGACTTCATCGCATTAAGATATCAAACTTGGTTCATTTCTTTTAACCAAGACTTATATGAGTACTATGAGAAGGCTCATATATTGTTAATCATTATACATATTATTTTGGTGGGCTTGCTGCTCACCCTTGCTTTCTTTTTTCATCACACAACAACAGATAGAAAAGATGAACAGGACCAAGCTCCCGATTCGCAAGCGGTTAGAAAACGTTCCGCAGTCTTCTGAAAGCGTTGATGTCGTCGTAGCTGAGGTAGGAGCTACCAATCACTACTAGAAAAACGTCAATAGACATCGGTTAAAAACCGATGTCTATGTATGTAAAAATCCGATGTCTTCGTGGGTGATGTTAAAGACCCCCCTATTTAACATCGGTTTTAAACTGATGTTAAATTGAGCATAAAACATCAGTTCCAAGTTTAAAACCGATTTCTATATCTTGATATTAAATTTCCCTATCTTTAACCAATCGTAGTCGCCTAAAATTAGTAACTACCCTATTCTTCAACATTCATATAGTTCTAAAAAACATACAAACATACTCAAAAACATCGAAATTACCCCTCTTCAATACCTCTAAATCAAAATTAACCAAAAAATACCACTAAAAACATTCCCAAAATCAAAATTGATTGTTATTCCTTTTCAGTAATCTGCATTATACTATCAAAAAATCTGCATTATCAAAAAATCTGCATTATCGATTTAGTAGTACAAGACATGGCATGCATTTTAATGTTTACATTATACTATAAATTCCTGGCATTTTATATATGTTTACATATATAAAAATTATATGTAAACTGAAAATAACAAAATCATATCATTTAAACAAAATAAAAAAAATAAATAAATCATAAGCAAATTAGGGTTTGCTATAGGACAAGTAACTCATTTCCATACTAATTAAACAAGCAGATGCAGATGAGTAAACTAATTAAAAAATAAAAAATTAGGGTTTCAAATTGAAACCCCCAATTCTGAAATTAGGGTTTAAAACTTACCTAATTCAAGCCTTGGTGAAATGCAACCTTAAACTCCAACTTAGCTTCAATCTCCAACCTTAAACTCCAACTTAGCTTCAATCTCCAACTCCGACTTCGACTTCGACTGCAACTCCGACTTCGACTCGATACAATGCAACAAAAATGAGAGCAGCAAGGTAAAATGAGAGCAGCAAGGTGAAATCTACACAGGAAGGTGAAATAAGAGCTGAGAGAGGGATATGTTCTTGGTTATGAAATGAGAGATGAGAGAGTGATGAAATGAATACGTTTTTGTTTTTTGTTTGTTATTTTTTGTTTTGTTAGTTTTTGATTTTTTGTTTCATTTTTTTGAAAAAGTGGGGGAAGATGTGGGTGAAAAAAGGGGGAGAATTTTACTAAGTCAAAAAACAGGGGGGGGAACACTTGGAGGGAATGAATTATTTGGTTAAGGGGGGAAACGGGGAAGGCACGTTGATTAATTTTTTTAAAACAGACATATAACATCGGTTGGGCTAAAAAACTGATGTTTATAACAACAAAAGACATCGGTTACCAAAAACCGATGTAGAAAACACCTTTTACATCGGTCAAAAAAGCAACCGATGTCTAAGAGGTGATGTCTATTCTACTTTTTCTAGTAGTGAATAGGCTAGGTTTTCAACTATTGATGAACCAGACTTATGTATAATATGAATTGTAATAATGGCAAGGAATATGTAAATTTATTCAGAACCTTTTTAAGGTGTAACGGTTTATAATTGTGGAAAATAAGGACTTGTGTTATTTTTGAGTGTTCATCTCTGAGACTATAACTTGTGGTGTGTGTGTTTATTGTGGGGTCACAGTACAGAGTAGTTGATTATTTATTAAGATTGGGTGTTATTAAGGGAAATGGAACTCGTGACAACCCGGATCCCCGACCCCGGATTTGGGGGTGTTACATTTCTTTTGGCCGACTTTGTTTAAAGATGCTCATCAGTTTGTTTTGAAATGTGATCGATGTCAACGTGTGGTTAATATGTCCAAGTGGGATGATATGCCTCTTAATGTGCTTCTCAAGGTTGAAGTCTTCGATGTTTGGGGAATTGACTTCATGGGGCCATTGGTCTCATCTTGTAACAATCAGTATATCTTGTTGGAGGTCGATTATGTTTCGAAATGGGTGGAAGTCAAGGAGTTTCCAACAAATGATGTGAAGGTGGTGCTTAATTTTCTTCATAAGCAGATATTCATAAGATTTGGAACTCCAAGAGTCATAATCAGTGATGAGGGGTCACATTTTTATAATCACAAGTTCGCTGCTATGATGCAAAGGTATAATGTGAATCATCACATTGCTACGATTTATCATCCACAGACGAATGGTCAAGCTGAGGTATCTAACAGAGAGATCAAGCACATTTTAGAGAAAGTTGTGTGTTCATCAAGGAAATATTAGTCTTTTGAAGCTTGATGAAGTTGTTTAGGCGTACAGAATGTAATAACCCCAATTTTTGGAATTTTTGAAACCCTTATGAATAGTGTGATGCTGAATAAGAAAACTTTTCATGCCACACTATGTAGGGGTTCTTTTATTGATCTTCTGGGATATTATTAGTACTCTATGTGGTATATAAGTGTATGTATAGATCGTCAGAATCCAAATCTGAACACTTTGATTTTTCCCAGAAATCTACCAGATACAGAAAGAATTGAGTATAAGGTAACAGAATAAAAAAGATTTAAATTAAAGGATTATAAGAAAGGATCATAAAAGGAATATAATGTATTGAGAAAGGTTAAGGAAACCCAAGTAATAAGATCACGGGTATGATCCCTCAAACGAGAAACGAGAACGAAAGTTAAGTGAACCGTATAACAGATCAGCGGTCATTAGGCAAACAATTAGGAGTTAATCAAGGAGGTTAGGGATGATGAGGTCATCCAACCAATAAGAAGAGGGCAAGTGAGGGAGGATGACATCACAAGGTGACATAAGCATGACATAAGGGGAAGGAGGTCTGGTTGATTTAAAACCACACAAAGTTCAAGGTTAAAAAGGTAATTAACCAAAAACAAATCAAAAGCAACCAAGCTAGGCAAAACAACTCACAAACACAAAAATCATTTCACTTCTTCATCAAGAAGCTCTCGGCATTTCTCTTCATTTCAAGGAGGAAAATTCAAATTCAAGTTCCAAGCTTCCTTAATTAGTAAGGTAATTATCTAATACTCCTTATCCATAGATATGGCTATCCTATAGGTTTAAGCCTCCAATTCATTCTCAATCTCTTCCAAGAAATCAGTGAAGAAGATAATGAATAGTGATTTCAAGATTTTTAACATGATTTTCTTTGTTTTTCCTTTAAGATCCAAGCATCCCTAAGATATCTCAAGGCTTCTTAAGGCTTCCTAGCTACTCAAATCACTTCAAGGAAGGTATATCATCTCCAAACCCTAACTTTACTTTGTATATTAGGATGGTTTTTATTGTTATGGTAAAAGAGAAGCTTAATGCTTGTCTGTTTAGAGTTTGGGAGGGAGTTGTAGTGAATTGGATGTTGAAATCTTGTTGATTAGTTAAAGGACTTAAGTATAGTTTTAAATTCAAGTTTAAGAATAAGTAAAAATTGTTAATGTTGAGTTGTTGGGTCTGTTATGATGTAGTATGGATGGAGTTTTGATTGGGTTGTGATTGTGGATTGATTGTGGGTTGAATTGGAGTGTTTTAAATTTGGGAAATCGCGTAAACATAGCCGTCGTAATGTCCGATTGACTTTAGGCTGTTTTGTTCTTAACATTAGGACCCGAGAACTCCCTGCTAGGTTTTGACCATTTCCATGATTAGATATTTCATGTTACGAGCTTCGTTTTGATATGTGGTTCATTTGATTCTGATGTACGGTTTGGGAGAAACGGTCGTTTTAAGTAACGACGTTTCGTGAACGAACCATTACCCCTCGCCTTACTTTGAAACATAGGTTAAAGACCTTAAAGGACAAATTGGGGTATGAAACATTTATGTAAAGTGGATTAGGCAGTTGGTAAGGTACTCGCGAAAGAATTGCCTTAAAACCCTTAATGGTTCATTTATTAAAAATGGTGGAGCCGAGGGTACTCGAGCGACTTAAGAGAATCAGTAAGCGCAAAGCGAGCGTTAGAGTCTAATTTGGTTAAAGTATAGATTTACAAGTGACTTTGGTTTAATTCCAACTTATATGTTGTTTATAGGTTACCAGACTCGCCCCAAGCCATTTATAACCCCCAGTCGCTCAGGCAAGTTTTCTACCCGTATAACTGTTGTTGTGATGTATATGTGTATATGCATGATCTTGTGATAAATGCATATTTGTTATTAGCGAATTCTTGTGATATATGGTAGCATGTGATATGGTATATATGCATGCCTGTTTCATATTCTTGATTTATATATCTGTTGGTTCAAATGCTTATTAGTTGCATAATACCTATGCTAGAGATAAGCGGTATTTGCGTATACCCTTAGTATAGGGGAGCAAAAGGTGAACTTTTTTCTAAAACCGGGAGGCGAGCCTCCCGAGTATAATATATATATATATATATGAATAGTTTTTAAAACTATTAATCGAATAAGGTTTATTCGATAAGTTTATATTATTTAATGAATATTACTTGAATATTCATTCGAGGACTTATGACTCCTTTTATTTTATTAATTGAATCTCATTTGAATATTCATTCGAGGGCTTATGACTCGGTTTATATTATTTAATGAATATTATTTGAATATTCATTTGAGGACCTATGACTCCGACTATTTGCTGAGATATATACTTTATTTTATTAAAGAATAAGGTGTCGATAATCAAACTTATCTTTGATTATTCAAATAAAGATAGTACTTTCGTATAAGTATATCTTTGGTTATTTAATACCCATTTCAAGTATAAGTTTTACAACTTCTACCTCAATTATTTGTATAAAGATTATTCTTTATGGGAATATTATTTAAATAATAATATTCAGATATTTTCTAATATATTGTGACTGATTTGCTTTATTAAATCAGCATTTCTCCAAACACTCTTTAAAGTGTTTTCGAGTCTTTAAAATGATTTTTTTTTAAAAGTTAGAGCGGATCCCAAAACTCATTTTTATATATTTATGATCTTCCTTTTTAAAGGGGATTTAAATACTCGCTCAAAACCAGAGGGATCCGGCTTTGTGGTGTATTTTATATTCGCAACAAGGTTGCGGTTTTGGTAAATGAATTGATTACTTACCCAACGTTCGGGAAGTAAGTCCATCTATCGAGTTGGCATGAGCAACATGGGCTCAGTGGGCGTCCATGATAGTGTAAGTGGCTCAGTGGGAGTCCCTCAAATACGTAAGTGACTGAGTGGCAGTCCAGCATAAGGTCCTATTGCGACCAGGGTGATGACCAGTGGGGAATTCGTCCATCTACTAGTAGAAAAGGTTACTTATTGGTATCTTTGCCTGATCTGCAAGATACCAGGTTTATGCCACAATTCTTTTCCTTTCCAAAAATTCATTGGATGTTACAAACTCTGTTCATACTTTACATGACAGAGGTTTTCAGGAAATGTATAAAGAGATATATATGTGGATATATATATCGGGACTTAATGAAGTATATCATAACTTCATTTCATTTAATGATATTTCAAAGATTGAATCTATTCAAGTCTTATCTTGTAGTCTCATCAGTGTGATGAACTTTTGAAACTAATTATAACTTGAACGGTGGTAGTTCAAGTAGTATTCGGAAAAGATATAAGTATATTGGAGTATCTTGTAACTTCATCTTTTAAACTTATATCTAGTTAATGATTATCTTATGCATGACAAAGATTTTCAGAAAAATGTTGAGACAAGGTTGGATATATGAGATCACCTTACAACGATATTTTTATACAGTTATAAACTGGAACTCTGTGTATATTATACATGTCAGAGGATTTCAAAGATTGTGAAAAGTATATATGTATATATACTGAATATTTTGCGACTTGGTCGCATTAAGATATCAACTTGGTTTATTTCTTCTTGACCAAGACTTTTAATGAGTACTATGAGAATGCTCATATATTGTAAATCATTATACATATTATTTTGGTGGGCTTGTTGCTCACCCTTGCTTTCTTCTTTTATCACACAACATCAGCTGGACAAGATGAACGGGACCAAGCTTCCAATTCGCAAGCGGTTAGAAAATGTTCCGCAATTTTCTGGAAGCGTTGATGCCGCCGTAGCTGAGGTAGGAGCTACCAATAGGCTAGGTTTTCAACTATTGATGAACCAGATTTATGTATATTTATGAATTATAATAATGGCAAAGAAATGTAAATTTATTCAGAAACCCTTTTAAGGTGTATTGGCATATAATGGTGGAATAAAACGACTTGTGATTATTTTTGGATATTCATCTCTGAGACTATAACTTGTGGTGTGTGTGTTTATGGTGGGGTCACAGTACAGAATAGTTGATTATTTATTAAGATTGGGTGTTATTAAGGGAAATAGAACTCGTGACAACCCTGATCCCCGACCCCGAATTTGGGGGTGTTACATAAATGGTATCAGAGCCAAGCGTTATAAACCTCAGAGATGATGTGACTTTAAGATAATAAGTTCACTAAGATAATAAGAACTCTTGCCAAGTTCATAGTCGGACTACCTAACATAGTACTGACAGTTAAAACCCTTATGGGAACCCTTATAAATATAGTGATAGTAACATAGTTTGTTCTCGTATAGGGCAGCGGGGCACCGAACCCTGAGGTTCAGGAGCATCAACATGAGGATGTTTTATTACATGTTGGAGATCAAATTGTGAATCTGATAGAGTACCCTAACGAGGGACCGGATGAGATTCATATTGAGAATGTTGCGGTTGAGGATGTTATCCCAGAAGGGATTGTTGCCAAGGAGGATCTCGTGGAGGATCCTGACGAGAATGAAGAGAGGACCGCTGAGGAATTGATGACCGTAGTCAGGGCGACTACCAGAGCAAGGGTGGCTGCGAGGGTGGCACTAGAGAATGAAGAGTTACCAAGGGCACAAAGGTTAAAGAGGGTAGAAGGAGTGGGGCCTTCCACGGCACCAATTATACCAGTATCAGACCCTCTTCCCGAGGCTCCTGAAGACATCCATGAGGTTCCACCAATTCCTGTTCCCTCCCCTGTACAGAGCCCAGCACCTACTGAGGAAATGCCACCTTTATCTCCTGCACCATTGTCACCTGATACCGTGCTTGGTTATCCATTTGGATCCCCTGCCACCTACACCCCATGGACTGCTAGATGCAACCACTCAGGCTTCTCTTATCGCCGATTATTACATGACTTTGGGTGGCATGTCCGAGGCCCGTAATGTTAGGAGTGATCTGTTGGATCGACTTACTACACCAAGGATTGAGGGTGGGGTACTTCCGGCAGGATTAGCTCATAGCATGGAAAGGATTGAGGCTACCACCCGTGTTACAGCTAGAGGCCATCTTGAGGGTCAGATTGATCCAGCTCTACTTGCCACTATCTTAGACCTCATCACCTCTGTGATGGAGCAGGTTAGGGATGTCGTGTGTGCCCGCATTTCTTGATCCATGGTAGTGTGCAGAGCCAGAGCGATCAGATAAGGGTTTCATGTAGCACCGCTTTTGGAGGATTAGCCTAAGTTATGAATGATTAGTTTTAATGACGAGATGATTATCTATGGTAGTACTTTTGGGATATAAGCGATCAGATCAAATGATGTAATTCTCTTTAATGTGTTCAGTAGTTGTACCCTCGAACAAATGGTTATGTATATATTCGTTAATTTCAGTTCAGATCAGTTGTTTGTGATAAGTTCATATTGTTAATTGCACTATTAACACTTAAGAGAGTGTCATGAAGTTTATAGAACTTGAGAATTCATAATTTGCAATCATGCAAGAACAGAACGAGGGAAAGACTTAAGCAAAGTAAGTAAAATAAATATCCAGAGATTCTTAAAATTTTTCCGAGCATTATGCCCCCATGAGGAATAAGATTAGGGGCAAACCTTGAATGTGATAATTAGGGAGGTCGTAATTAAGATATAAGGAACCCAGAATATAATGAAGTGGAAAATGAAGATTTTAAATTAAAGATGACCCCAATTATGGGGAGTGGAAAGAAATATTTAGACTGAGAAAAGAGAAGTCGAGCAAGATAGGAAGAACCAGGATGGTACTCCTATTGGGCAATCCATGGACCTGCCTAAAACAAAACTTATACTTTTACCCTAACCACCACCTTGAGGAAACAATGTGGTGTGAAATTCTTCAGGACCTTTAAGTCGCTAAGCTCTCAGAGTTCCAAGGGAATAGCTGACCCAGCCGAGGCAAGAGCCTGGCTAAAGGAAATACAGGAATCATTTGAGATTCTAAATGATTGACGAATCAGAAAATAGTGTTTTTGTCACTTACCCTCCTAAGAGAGAGACCACCCACTGGTGAAAGACCAAGAAAGGCACGGAGCAAGAGGTTATGATAAACTGATTACAGTTCAGTCAATTGTTTTCAGGAAAGTACTTCCCAAGGTTATGGAGATAGTGTAAAAGCTTTAGAGCCAGAACAAGGCGGACGAGTATGATGAATTATGAATCTAAGTTGTAAAAGTTGTCAAGATTCGTTCTGAGGACACGAATCCAGAATGACGGGATGTTTGAAATCAATGCTTATGTTGTGTTAGTTCAGGAAATAATGATAAGAGAAAGGAAAATAAAAAGAAACTGAAGTGGAAATGAATATAAAGGCAATAGAGTTTGAGGAATAATAAGGAATTTGGGTATGAGGAAACCCTAAAGACTCGTAGCAATAGAAATAGAAAAGTAAGTAATCGTCAGGATGAGGGTGATTCACCATGAGTTAAATTGATGGTTGAAGGCATAAGAGATACATATATGTTATACCCCCTTCAAGTTGGAAGGATTCGGGAAACCTTGAGATAGTTCGAAGGATAAATAATGAGACGCAGATAGACCGAGGAGACAAGAAAGTAAGAAATTAGGAAAATTGGATGAAGGAAGTGACCTTCAAGAATGTGGAGTGTGAGACCGGTGGCTTGATACCCAGGAAGGAAGATGCCAGGAATGAGAGATATCCCAACATTAAGATGACTGTTGAGATAGACAACAAAAGTAAATACGGAATTATTAAGAAGAAGTTCACGTTGAACACGACCAATATCTTCCAGAACATCCTTGTTATCATTACCGAATCAGGCAAGAAAAGTGGATAACCGTTATTGTCTTTTGGAGGCCATAAGGATTGACCTCATTTTGGATAAGGATATTATTATGAAATTAGTCATATACTATCGAGGTGGGAATGATTGAATAAAGACACCCTCATCAGGGATATATGACTTGATTTATCCATGGAAGGATGCATGTACCTTTTTAAAGGTGGAATTAAGGATATAACATCGGTAACTTAAAACGAATCCTAGGGGAATGCATAAAGGTTGGCATTTCACCCTTAATAGGGACAACATGAGTTTTGACAAGTATGAATTGGAAAAGATCAAGGTAACAACAACCTTTAAAGATCAGTAAAGAAATTTTTCAGAAGTACATAGACAATGGTTCTAGTATTAGTAAATGGTATTTTGATATGCCTGTATCTAGGGAATACAGGAGGAATGATTCAAGGATAACCTTAGAGGTTTTACAAGGAGAAAGGTAATATTCAAAATTCTCAAGAATAGAAATATTGATAAAGGAAATATGACGTAATTATAAATGATGCCAAGTGGGGCACGTGTTAAACCACGAGAAAGTATGGATCGAACCAGTAAAGGTCGAAATTGTTCAGGGAAATTAGGACCTAAGATAAAAGATGTTCTAAGTATGATTGAGAGTCAGTCATGACAGTGATTAACCTCTAAAGATTGAGGCAATAACTTATGGAAAAATGGTGATATTTTTTTTTACTCATCAGATTTTAAGGAAAACATCTTCACATAAGCAGTGATTGAAATGAGGTAGAAAATTTATTTGGAGGTGGTTAAAATGACATTGACTGTAAGGAAATTTTACTATCAGGAAAGGCCAAAGAGGTGGCCGATACTTTAAAGGTAAGAGGATAATTATAGGCGCTTGTGCCAAAGGAATACAGTGATGATGGTTAAAGTTGTGAAGGTTGTATTATGGTTTGGAAGATTGACATTCCTTCTGATGACTGTGCAATACCCAACCGTAATAGTAGTTGGTAAAGGTTTAATTCGTGTAATCGCCATGAGCGGGCTATCTATCTCAGAAGGTACTATCTTGAGATGAGCCAGGACCATGTTTCAAAAAGGACTAGACGAACCTTTGAGTTAAGTCTTCTATTGAAGGCATATGATTAAGAATGGTATTAACCTGCTATCGTTGCTTTGATTGAAACTCTTCTGCAATTTTATCTGCTTCTTGTCATGATAGTATGTCAGGATCTGGAGTGTTCTTCATTGATTATGAATGGTAACTATGTTAACTCCTTAGAAGAATTTGATACGACAGGTATGGACTCCGTATGGTTAGCTATTAAGATTCCAAGGAAAATGAATGACGACAGTAGGTCAGTGGTGGACCATAGTAATGCAGCAACGATTCTTTGAATAATGAGCCGATTACAACAGTGAGAGTTGTAGTGTAATGGATGTTGAGATTGGGTACCCCTAATCGGGTTGTCGTGATGTATAAGTTATCGTTTAATATACTGGTTAAGTAAATTATCTACCTATTGAATATTTATTCCTTTTTATCAATAGAGAGTCGTATTACTATACGAGGAAGGTTGCGATGCAAGCATCGAATTCTAGTAACGATGGTGTCTAGAATAAGATCCCAGATTCGATTTTTGATGTCGAGGGAGTTTCAAAGGTGATTATGTATAAGCTCAAGGAAGAGCATGGGTCCATAGAATGATGGACGGAATAGTAAAAATATTTAGGCATGTGAAATACGATGCTATAATACTTGATGTTGATATAGATACATATATGTTTTGTTCTCCTATGACAAACCTCTATAGTTCAGAGGTAGATTCCAAGCCAGATATTTTATGGCAATATTTTTTTACATATATACAATTCTCTTCAGTTCGTTCTTTTCTCTTCTTTTCATTTCATGTAAGCTGAGAAGAACAACCCTTCCAGAAGGGGAGGTATTGCCAAATGACTATCTATCTGTGTGATAGAAGCCTAGTAGGATACCACATGTCGTTTAATTGCTTTTCAAGTGCTAAAGGCTGGCCACCTTCTGCACTAACTATGCAATAGAACAAGTGTTCATGATCATAGTGATCTCTCAACAAATTCCTTTACTTCTGTATGATGGATCAAGCTTTCGAAGATGGAAGCAGCTAAAGGAAGTAGTATCAGTACGATGGTATTCCGATTCTAACGCGTTAGTGATACTAAGGTTGACGTGGTTATTAAAAGGTTATAAAACGCTAACGAGCAAAAGTATAACCAGTATAATATTAGGAACGGAAGGTAGTAGCGATTACGAACTGGAAAAGAATGGGTATTGAAAAGCAAAAGCTCTAATGCTAAAAGCTATAATGAGAGTCTGTGCAATAGACTTGAGAGAATTTGGAATGATCACTTAACGCGGATTGAGTTTTCTCACGATAATAGATCTTATGTCAGGCATCGAGATGTCGCCTTATGAGATCCTTGAGGGAAGACAATGTCGATCTCCCTTATGTTAGGTTGAAGTTGTAGAGCGCAAGATGCTCGGACCAGCAGTGGTCCAAAGGACCAAGGATATGATAGATCTAATCAGAGGACGGCTGGTAGTAGCCCAAGATGGACATGAGAAATATGTTAATTTGACACGAAAGGACAAAGAATAGGAAATAGGGGACCTAGTAATGTTAAAGGTATCCCTTGGAAAGGATTGATGAGGTTCAAAAAGAAAGGAAAGCTAAGCCTACGAATGGTTGGACCCTTTGAGGTATTAAGACGTATTGGGAAGTTAGCATATGAGCTAGCCCTACCCCCGAACATGTAGTAAGTTTATAACGTGTTCCACATATTAATGTTAAGGAAGTGTAATTCGGATGCCAGACAAATAGGGGCATATGAGTGCATAGACATGCAACCAGACGTAACCTACATGGAGCAACCAGAAAGGGTTATAGATCAAAAATGGACAAATGCTTAGGAGAAGAGTTATCAAACTAGTCAGAGTTTGATGGTAGAACCACAATGTGAGAAAATTACGTAAGAGTTAGAAAGTGCAATGCTAAGAAAGTATCCCTACTCATTTTCTATCTAATTCCAGGACGGAATCCTTTTAAGGAGGGGAGACTGTAATAACCCCAATTTTTGGAATTTTTGAAACCCTTATCAATAGTGTTTTGCTGAATAAGAAAACTTTTCATGCCACACTATGTAGGGGTTCTTTTATTGATCTTCTGGGATATTATTAGTACTCTATGTGGTATATAAGTGTATGTAAAGATCGTCAGAATCCAAATCCGAACACTTTGATTTTTCCCAGAAATCTACCAGGTACAGAAAGAATTGAGTATAAGGTAATAGAATAAAAAGGATTTAAATTAAAGGATTATAAGAGAGGATCATAAAAGGAATATAATGTATTGAGAAAGGTTAAGGAAACCCAAGTAATAAGATCCCAGGTATGATCCCTCAAATGAGAAATGAGAACGAAAGTTAAGCGAACCGTATAACAGATCAGCGGTCATTAGGCAAACAATTAGGAGTTAATCAAGGAGGTTAGGGATGATGAGGTCATCCAACCAATAAGAAGAGGGCAAGTGAGGGAGGATGACATCACAAGGTGACATAAGCATAACATAAGGGGAAGGAGGTGTGGTTGATTTAAAACCACACAAAGTTCAAGGTTAAAAAGGTAATTAACCAAAAATAAATCAAAAGCAACCAAGCTAGGCAAAACAACTCACAAACACAAAAATCACTTCACTTCTTCATCAAGAAGCTCTCGGCTTTTCTCTTCATTTCAAGGAGGAAAATTCAAATTCAAGTTCCAAGCTTCCTTAATTAGTAAGGTAATTATCTAATACTCCTTATGCATAGATATGGCTATCCTATAAGTTTAAGCCTCCAATTAATTCTCAATCTCTTCCAAGAAATCAATGAAGAAGATAATGAATAGTGATTTCAAGATTTTTAACATGATTTTCTTTGTTTTTCCTTTAAGATCCAAGCATCCCTAAGATATCTCAAGGCTTCTTAAGGCTTCCTAGCTACTCAAATCACTTCAAGGAAGGTATATCATCTCCAAACCCTAACTTTGCTTTGTATATTAGGATGGTTTTGATTGTTATGGTAAAAGAGAAGCTTGATGCTTGTATGTTTAGAGTTTGGGAGGGAGTTGTAGTGAATTGGATGTTGAAATCTTGTTGATTAGTTAAAGGACTTAAGTATAGTTTTAAATTCAAGTTTAAGAATAAGTAAAAATTGTTAATGTTGAGTTGTTGGGGCTGTTACGATGTAGTATGGATGGAGTTTTGATTGGGTTGTGATTGTGGATTGATTGTGGGTTGAATTGGAGTGTTTTAAATTTGGGAAATCGCGTAAACATAGCCGTCGTAATGTCCGATTGACTTTAGGCTGTTTTGTTCTTAACATTAGGACCCGAGAAATCCCTTCTAGGTTTTGACCATTGCCATGATTAGATATTTCATGTTACGAGCTTCGTTTTGATATGTGGTTCGTTTGATTCTGATGTACGGTTTAGGAGAAACGGTCGTTTTAAGTAACGACGTTTCGCGAACGAACCATTACCCCTCGCCTTACTTTGAAACATAGGTTAAAGACCTTAAAGGACAAATTGGGGTATGAAACATTTATTTAAAGTGGATTAGGCAGTTGGTAAGGTACTCGCGAAAGAATCGCCTTAAAACCCTTAATGGTTCATTTATTAAAAATGGTGGAGCCGAGGGTACTCGAGCGACTTAAGAGAATCAGTAAGCGCAAAGCGAGCGTTAGAGTCTAATTTGGTTAAAGTATAGATTTACAAGTGACTTTGGTTTAATTCCAAATTATATGTTGTTTATAGGTTACCAGACTCGCCCCAAGCCATTTATAACCCCCAGTCGCTCAGGCAAGTTTTCTACCCGTATAACTGTTGTTGTGATGTATATGTGTATATGCATGATCTTGTGATAAATGCATATTTGTTATTAGCCAATTCTTGCGATATATGGTAGCATGTGATATGGTATATATGCATGCCTGTTTCATATTCTTGATTTATATATCTGTTGGTTCAAATGCTTATTAGTTGCATAATACCTATGCTAGAGATAAGCGGTATTTGCGTATACCCTTAGTATAGGGGAGCAAAAGGTGAAATTTTTTCTAAAACCGGGAGGTGAGTCTCCCGAGTATAATATATATATATATATATGAATAGTTTTTAAAACTATTAATCGAATAAGGTTTATTCGATAAGTTTATATTATTTAATGAATATTACTTGAATATTCATTCGAGGACTTATGACTCCTTTTATTTTATTAATTAAATATTATTTGATTATTCATTCGAGGGCTTATGACTCGGTTTATATTATTTAATGAATATTATTTGAATATTCATTTGAGGACCTATGACTCCGACTATTTGCTGAGATATATACTTTATTTTATTAAAGAATAAGGTGTCGATAATCAAACTTATCTTTATTTATTCAAATAAAGAGAGTACTTTCGTATAAATATATCTTTGGTTATTTAATACCCATTTCAAGTATAAGTTTTACAACTTCTACCTCAATTATTTGTATAAAGATTATTCTTTATGGGAATATTATTTAAATAATAATATTCAGATATTTTCTAATATATTGGGACTGATTTGCTTTATTAAATCAGCATTTCTCCAAAAACTCTTTAAAGTGTTTTCGAGTCTTTAAAATGATTTTTTTTTTAAAAGTTAGAGCGGATCCCAAAACTCATTTTTATATATTTAAGATCTTCCTTTTTAAAGGGGATTTAAATACTCGCTCAAAACCAGAGGGATCCGGCTCTGTGGTGTATTTTATATTCGCAACAAGGTTGCGGTTTTGGTAAATGAATTGATTACTTACCCAACGTTCGGGAAGTAAGTCCATCTATCGAGTCGGCATGAGCAACATGGGCTCAGTGGGCGTCCATGATAGTGTAAGTGGCTCAGTGGGAGTCCCTCAAATGCATAAGTGGCTGAGTGGCAGTCCAGCATAAGGTCCTATTACGACCAGGGTGATGACCAGTGGGGAATTCGTCCATCTACTAGTAGAAAAGGTTACTTATTGGTATCTTTGCCTGATCAGCAAGATACCGGGTTTATGCCACAATTCTTTTCCTTTCCAAAAATTCATTGGATGTTACAAACTCTGTTCATACCTTACATGATAGAGGTTTTCAAGAAATGTATAAAGAGATATATATGTGGATATATATATCGAGACTTAATGAAGTATATCATAACTTCATTTCATTTAATGATATTTCAAAGATTGAATCTATTCAAGTCTTATCTTGTAGTCTCATCAGTGTGATGAACTTTTGAAACTAATTATAACTTGAACGGTGGTAGTTCAAGTAGTATTCGGAAAAGATATAAGTATATTGGAGTATCTTGTAACTTCATCTTTTAAACTTATATCTAGTTAATGATTATCTTATGCATGACAAAGATTTTCAGAAAAACGTTGAGACAAGGTTGGATATATGAGATCACCTTGCAATGATATTTTTATACAGTTATAAACTGGAACTCTGTGTATATTATACATGTCAGAGGATTTCAAAGATTGTGAAAAGTATATATGTATATATACTGAATATTTTACGACTTGGTCGCGTTAAGATATCAACTTGGTTTATTTCTTCTTGACCAAGACTTTCATGAGTACTATGAGAATGCTCATATATTGTAAATCATTATACATATTATTTTGGTGGGCTTGTTGCTCACCCTTGCTTTCTTTTTTCATCACACAACATCAGCTAGACAAGATGAACAGGACCAAGCTTCCAATTCGCAAGCGGTTAGAAAATGTTCCGCAGTTTTCTGGAAGCGTTGATGCCGCCGTAGCTGAGGTAGGAGCTACCAATAGGCTAGGTTTTCAACTATTGATGAACCAGATTTATGTATATTTATGAATTATAATAATGGCAAAGAAATGTAAATTTATTCAGAAACCCTTTTAAGGTGTATTGGCATATAATTGTGGAATAAAACGACTTGTGATTATTTTTGGATATTCATCTCTGAGACTATAACTTATGGTGTGTGTGTTTATGGTGGGGTCACAGTACAAAATAGTTGATTATTTATTAAGATTGGGTGTTATTAAGGGAAATGGAACTCGTGACAACCCGGATCCCCGACCCCCGATTTGGGGGTGTTACACAGAACAACATACAAGACACCATTGGAAATGTCTCCATTTCAGTTGGTTTATTGTAAGGGGTATCACTTTCTGGTGGAGCTCGAGCATAAAGCGTATTGGGCTTTGAAGAAGTTGAATCTTGAATTGGATGTAGCTGGAAAGAGGAGGATGCTTCAATTGAATGAGCTCGACAAATTTTGGCTTCAAGCGTATGAAAACAACAAATTGTATAAGGAGAAAGTCAAGAAGTGGCACGATAGGGGTCTGGTGCTCAAGTCATTTGTTTTGGGGCAACAATTTCTTTTGTTTAAATCTCGTCTCCGTCTTTTTCCTGGAAAGTTGAAGTCAAGGTGGTCAGGGTCGTTTGTTGTCAAAAATATGTTTCCACATGGAGCGGTGGAGATTTTTGAGAATGATTCGGGCCAAGCATTCAAGGAAAATGGTTAGAGTTTGAAGCATTACTATGGTGACATGGCAAACCACGAGGTGGTTAGTACTGTTTTATTGTCCGTTTGATCTCGCATTTCTACACCAAGTTAACGACGTAAAGCAAGCACTTCTTGGGAGGCAACCCAAGTTTGTTGTACATTAGTAGTTAGAGGAATAAGCAAGAAAGGAGAAAAGCACAAAAAATCAAAGAAACAAAAAAATTTGGGGCCAACTACAGTAGCACGGCGCGCCCGCGCTGAGGAAGCGGAGCGGCCATGCCACTTTTCCAGAAATAGAGCGCACCCGCGCTGCTTAGTGGGGCGGCCGCGCTGAAAAGGCAGAAGTACGGTGCGCCCGCGCTCAGGTAGCGCCCGGCCACGCTGCCCCCTGAATCCGAAAAATATAAAAATCAGAAAAAGAAGAGAAAATAGGGGACTTTACTACAAAATCAAATTCTACCCGATTTTTATTCGTCCACACCCAAATTTCCCTCTCCAAATCAAACCCATTATTCCCACTATTCCCATAATCAATTCCCACTTCTATTCCATATCTAATTCTCTTCCAACCTCCTATATATACACACACTTATACACAAACTTCCCCATCACTTCTCAAATTCTCAAACATGATTCTCTCTCAAACACTTATCTTTCATTCTCTCTTATTCAATCTCAATGGCACCCAAAAGACAGTGAACTCAAGTAAGCAGCAGCACTGATTCTTCGAGTACAAGTGATGTGAGGCCAAGGTTCTCAACTCCCGAGGCTGAAGCGGAGTATACGAGGCATCTCTCGAAGCCTATAGCCAAGGAGCGTGGTTTTCTTCCATCAGGGAAAGATGGTAAGTTGTTGGAGATGATTTTAGAGATGGGCTGGGTTGCTTTTTGCGAGGCACCCGCTGCTGTGCCCATGAGTGTGGTTCGTGAGTTTTATGCTAATGCAAAGGTGGAGAAGAATGGTTTCACTGTGGTTAGGGGGATGATGGTGGAGTATAGTGTTCAGGCAATAAGAAGGGTTATTGATCAGCCCGTGAGGAAGCCTGGTCAGGATATTTGGAACGAGAAGACTCCAGAGGAGTTTAATTTGGATTTGATAGTTACCACTCTGTGTGTGCCTGAGACTCACTGGAAGTTCAAGAGGGGCACAACTGATTATTCCACGTTCCATACTTCTTGCATGAACAGGTTTGCACGTGCATGGAATTCTTTTATTTGTTCTAACATCATGCCATCTTCTCATGTGCATGAGATTAATGTGGAGCGTGCACGCTTGTTGTGGGGTATTCTGTAGGGGACTATGTGGATCTTGGTATGGTTATTCACCAAGGGATTTTGAGATTTTTGTGAGGGATTACTACGGGTTCTATACCTTATGCGTCCATTGTGACGAGGCTGTGTGTGGCAGGTGGTGTTCATTGGCCAGCACATGAGCAGCTCCATATTTCAAGTACTCCGATTGACAGCACCACTTTGTTGACGATGCAAGAGTGGGATAGAGGCAAGCCTGATTTGAAGGGACTTGGGTATTCTTTTGACCATCCGTCTAGTGGAGGCCAGTTGCTGGGGCAGCTCAGACGAGCAGAACAGATTGGAGATCTCAGTTAGGTGAAGAGGCTGGTCCATCACAACAGGAGCAGGAAGCCGGAGCAGATGTTGGAGTTGGTATGAGCATGGCGCAGTATAGGCGTCTAGCGAGGAGGATGGATGTGATGCATGACATTCATAGTCGGTTTACACGTGATCTCACCCAGGCACTAGGGACTGCTTCCAGAGCCACTGGTGTTGACATCCGGTGGCCAGTATTTGGTGAGGACTCCGTGTATCAACCTCTAGACACGCTTGACACTCCACACGTTAGGGGTGAGGATCCTGATTCCGAGTAGGTATGTCTGATTCCTTACTATTACCTTCACAAAGGACAGTGAAAATTTTAAGTTTGGGGGTAGTAGTTGAAGGAATATGTTTTATGTGAGTCACATATAGTTTGCATATTCATGATAGTTTAGCACATATAGTTGCATATTTTCCATGTAGTAGTTTTTTTTATTTTTGTAGTTTTTTATGATAGTTTGTTCATATAGTTTCATGCATTTGCATAATAAATGATCCCTTAGATGATTTTCCGATTGATTTGTGATATTGATGCTAGTGTAGTGATGTCGTATTTAGTGATGTTAATCTTATCAAATTGATTTGCATGCTAGAGACAATTGTATTTCACTAAGTCTTATAGGTTGCTTGAGGGCTAGATCATGGTCATAGTTTATTTGTTTGTCGAGCTTTAATCGCTTGTTTATATTTAGAATTTAGGATATTATCTTAATAATAAATTAGCATGGATATTTAAAAATTGGAGAAAATTGGATTTCATTGCTAGTTGTTGTGGCTAGGTGTCAAATGGCTAGTAGCCAGCTCATTTTATATGAGTAGTCTAGGGTTGAGCGAGATGGAGCGAAACGCACTCGTTCAGAAATTTGTGAAAAAAAGAAAGAAAAGAAGAGAAAAAGAAAGAGAAAAAGAAAAAAAATAAGTGTTATGTATAATTGATCACGAGTGGCTCTTTAGTACTCGAGTTATTAAGTTCTTAAGGGACTTTGTGCCTAGTGACCTAAGGCTTTTATAGTCTGGGATCCGCTAACCTAACGCTCGCTACATATGTACTATTGTATAAGTCTTTTGTGGACCTCACTCATTGCACGGTCAAATAAGCATATTTATTATGAAAAAAGTGTGAATCCATATAAAACTTCAATATAAGAATTGAAGTGTTATAAGTTATTTTGAGTCTAGCTTTTATTTTATCTATAACCTTGGGATTGCTTTGATGAGTAGTGAGTCATGATTATTGATCTAGTTGCGATGGTATGTCTATAAGCATTTGCGCACACGCACGTCTCTGGTTTGTAGGTTGATTTGTGGGTTTTGATTGATCTTTATGCGAATAATTGTATTTGTTGAGATGTTGCTTGTGATTGATTTAGTTATTCTATGGGGAACATTGCATTCATATAGTTGCATTCATGCATTTTTTATTCTTGTTCTTTGAGTATGTTTATGCTTGAGGACAAGCATCGATTCAAGTTTGGGGGTATGTTGAGTGGCATTTATGACACTTTATAACGCTCTGTAAAGCTCTAAATTGGTGTATTTGTACTCGAGTTGTTGGTATTTTAATGTGTTTTCTAGTGTTTTTGCATTTCAGGCATTAATCCAGGATTCAGGTGAATTAGCATTGAATTTATGCTAATATGGTGTTAGGATTGTGTCCAAGGAATAAAGGCTCGTGAAGACCAACTCCTTGCAACAAGAAAAGAAGGAAATTTCAGTTTTTCCAGAAAACCAGCGTGCCCACACTGTGTTGGCGCGCGGCCGCGCCAGAGAAGCAGAATGTCAGCGCGCCCCCGCTGGTGAAGCGCGCGGCCGCACCAGGTCAGAATTTCAGATTCCTATTTCAATTAGAAGACTGTTTTTCTGGGCTTTTGGATTAATTGGGTTGCTATTTAAAGACAACAAAAAGACGTTTTTAATGAGGGAGCTCAAGGAGAAGATGACAAGAAGACCTATAGCACAATTCAATGAAGGTGAAGACAATCTAGTTTTATACTTGTAAATCTTTGTTCTAAGTTATAATCTTGGATGCTCATTTCTTGTTTTGTTGAACCTTATACTCTGGATTACGTACTTTGTTTATTATTTGTTTTATAAAGACTACGTTTATTATACCATGATTTCATCGGAGTCCACGTTGATGAGTCCGATTATGGGCAAATCGTTATCGTGGGGTTCTAGCGGATTTATTTATGGATTTCTTTAGTTAATTTATTTTGATACCTTAGTGTGTGGTGATTGTAAGATAACCTAGTATTGGTTGTGCTTATTCGTCTTATGAGCGTCACGAACTTATAAGATAGCGTGTTAATCTTTAATGAAGCGAAAGTGAATTTAAGGGTTTAGAACTTACCATGTTAGCATAGGTTCATGTGTTATTGTTATGCATAATTCGTAGGTAATTTTAACCATCTTATTTGCCCTATGTAATCATGATAGATAACCTGTGCATTAAACTGTTATGTTGTCAAATTCTATAGACATATAGGGTCTGAATATAATTGGTGTCTATTCAGCTTCTATCTCTTTTGTGGATGTCTGGTAGTATGGTATTCGTGTAACGAAAGTTGGCGTTTATCAGTTTCGTGTTATCTTATTAGTGTCATCACCATTATATGCTAAGGTTAAGAACGAAAAGGCTATTGAATGGAATACTTAATGAAGTTAGAATCCCATATTTGTGTCATATATTATTCCATTCTCTTTAATCTCTTAGTTAATGTTCTCTAGTATAATTCTTAATAGTTAATCTTAGTATAATTAAAACCCAATTTGTTATTCGTCTTAGCATTAAATAATAGCCATATCATTGTTGTATAAGTGCATAAATCACATAGTTAACCTAAACCAGTCTATGTGGGAACGAACTAAGAATAAATCTATATTACTTGCGATCGCGTATACTTGCATGAATTATTAGCGCGTGCTTAGCGACTCACACAAGTCAAAAATATAGTTCTGATTTGTGGGATGATGCCCCTTATATAGATGTTGGGAGTCCATGAATTGGACTAGGGTTGGGAGACTTGGTGGACAACTCTCTGAATTAGAATGGACTTTGGAGTCCTAGGAAGTAGGAAACCGATTCCTTATCCTATGGGATTTCTTGGAGGCTAATCTCCAAGGAATTGTGTCCTTATTTGGACTTTATCATCAGCTGATTTATCCCTTATTAATTAATTACAAAATTAATTAATATTCATGGTTTTGGGCCCTTTCTAATGGGCTTAACTGTCAGCCCAATTCGGGTATAATTAATGTGATATTAATAATGCAATCAGGGTTTGTTTTACACCCTATCATTTGCCCCCCAACTTCTGGGAAACCGTAAAAGATTTCGCAGAAGTTAAATTCATTTGTTCCCTTACAGAGTATCGTTTTTGCGTAAAGTATGGAGTGACCTACACATTTACAATGATTTACCTTGTACGTGGCTTTAGGGTTATTTTGGAACCTTCTCATTGCTTTCTTTATCTTATTCCTATTATTTAGGAATTTTCTGGTATTTTTCCTTAATTTTCACGAATTTTCCCTTTATTTTGGGATTTTTCCTTTAATTTCTGGGATTTACAGGAATTTTCCCTTAATTTCTGGGATTTACATGAATTTTCCCTTAATTTTCAGAAAATATTCATAATTGTTCTAATAATTTTTGAGGAATTTCCTTAATTTACAGGATTTATTCCTAATTTCTAGAAAATATTCATAATTTTCAGGAACTTTTTGAAGAATTTCTCTAATTTACAGGATTTATTCTTAATTTCCAGAAAACATTCATAATTTTCTGGAATTTTTTAAGGAATTTCCTTATATTATGCAATTTTTCCTGGAATTTTTCCTTCTTTTTCTTTTCTTTTTCTCCTTTCTTTTAATGTAATTTCGACCAGGAATCCTTTCGACCATGATCCTGGTCGAATAATGCTTCTGTTTGTTATGGCCGACAGTCACTTCGGTCAGGACTGTTCGACCAGGAGTCCTGACCTATTTCAGTCAGGATTTTAACCCTGGTATGTTACGACCAGCATTTTATATAATATTATTTGTGAACTTTGTATAATATTAGAGCCGAATGTAAATATACTTAATGATTGTACATTGTGTGAATGAAAATTTCTGCATTATAAATTGCTTTATGTAGAATATGATTTTTCAAAGCAAAAGTTTATTTATTTCCCTTATTTTTGATTTATAAGGAATATTCTAAACCTTGGAAAAATTTTCTTTTAAAAGTTATTTCATTCACAAATTTCAAAAGTGATCTTATAAAATTTCTAAAAATCCAAGTTATTTTATGGTATAAATTTTATAATTTTTGAACTTGTATTTTATTTTATAAAAATAAATCTTTAAAAATTTACTTGTTATAATTAGCAAATTACATGGAAACCCTTGCATGCAAATCACTCTTCCATTCTATTAAAGGGCAAAGGAGACCTTTCCAACCCTACTAACTCACTTGTTGTTAACCAAATTACCACATTAACCTTGCATGCAAAATGGCCTAACTTTAGCTAGAGGGTATTCTCATACATTCTCATTTCCACTCATTTCTTTTAGTCAATCAAAGGCATAAAACCAGAAACAAAATGTGAGAAATCATTTCACTCACTCCACACTCCAACTCACCTCTCTTTTTCTCTCCTCCCCCTCCCTCTCCTTGCTCTCGGCCGAGAACCCCCTCCCCCACTCCCTTCCATTTTTCCATCCCATTTCTCATCTTCCCTAGTGTAATTCTTCCACCTATATTTATTTTATATACTTCCCAAGAGTTTTGTGATTTGGGAGATGAAGTTTCATGGTTGCATGTGTAGCTTTTGTGTGATCTCCAAAGAGAAACTGTTGATTCTTGTGAATTCAAGAGCTCTTTATGAGATACATTTTATATATATTTTAACTAAGTGTTTTATGGAGAAACCATGCTTTAAAAACCTTTGCATGCTACTGAAATTTCACTATATAATCATGTTTAGCCATGCATGCTAGTTTTAAGATGTTAATATGATGATCAACCATGTTGTGTATGCTACTCTTCTCGAAATCATGTTTTCATGTTTAAAAATCTATAAATTCGAATTATTTGTGCTTGAAATAGATTGTTTCCATGATATATTTTTCAATAATAATTAAGAGAAGATATATTTCATGATTATTAAGGTTGAGTAATAGGTACAAGTCGAATTTACAAAAATTTAAACTCTATATTTTAGCCGAAATCTTGTTAAGTGTTTTTCATGAGTTGTAGGTTATATTTTTATTTGCATGTTGGTGTTCTAGGGCATGGATGATATCCACTCCTGTTGCGGCACTATTTTAGGATGTTGATGCACTAGGTTTGCTATGGTAAAGGTTGGATGTTTGGTTAATAAGTGGGAGTCAAGGTGGAAAGGGATTAGTTAGTGTTTGCATTTTTCCAGATTTGATGCACTAGTTTATGGGAAAGTTTTGAATGAGCATTTGTTGTGCACTCTGAGGCCCAAGCCTCCAGAATCTATCACTAGGATTATATAATAGGTTTAGGTGTTTGTTGGAGGTTTGTAAGACGTTTGGTTAGGTGCACGAATGGAATCACAAAATCTGTCCAGCAGGGGACAGTTTTGTTCAACTTAGAAATAGGAAGTTTTGACCATGTCATAGGTAGGCCCTCATTAGGACCTGTTGGGCCTTAGATAGAGGGAGTGTCAGAGGAGTTTTTCCAGCCATAGTTCATAGGATTTGAGTTAGAATAATGTGTCACAAGTTAGTTCAAGTCAGGACCTTTTCTGCCCAGAAAAATAGGGGAACCACGGACTATAAGCTTAGGCCTAGGGAGGCCCAAGCTAGGCCCTTGAGCCAAATCAAGTTTGAGAGTTGCCTTATGATCAGAAGAGTCTAGTGTAGAAGTTTTGTAGGTAAATTTGTAGTGTAAGAGTGTCTAATGCACTCAAGGAACCATAGATGTCATTCTGAAATTTACCTTAGTAAGCACCTTCACTTACCATATAGTTTTAGAGCATTTATGAGTGAGGCCTAGGTTGACCACTATAGTTGCAAGATAGCATAAAGCCAGTAGAGTGAAAGGCCCAAGTGAGGGTCAATAGTTTTTGGATATTTTAGTAAAGGCACATCGAGTTAGGAGGCCAAAATTTGGAGACTTTGTGTAGTTTAGCGATCAAGTGACTTAAGTTGTGGAACAAGATCATCCAAGCCTAGTGTTGCAATATGGTGTGTATGTGTGATATTTTTTGGTATTTAAAATATGGTATGTGAGTATATGTGGCTATGTGTACTATTATGTTTATAAGGTTATTATAAATTGCGTGCATATAGGCCTAAGTGCCATTTGTGTTTAATTTCGGGTTGTAAGTAGGTTGCGTTGGTGAGAATATATTATAATGAGGTTATTATTAATTGTGTAGGATCTCGAGACGAGGGTAAACTTGACATAAAGGTCAAGTAAAGCTTCCAGTTGCTCCTACTTTCCAGTCCAGCCTTCTCAAGGCAAGTGATTCAACCTACTTTTTAGTTTACACTGCGAATGTGTGATAACTAGTTCTTATATATATGATACGAGTATCCTGATTTACCTTGTTATACCCGGACCAAGTGATTCTCCAATCTATCTTCGTATTATATAGAAATGCCGTGAACCCTCAAGTACTTATTGCAAGTAGATCAAAAATCATACCATGCTAGTATACCAAAGTAATCGTGATGCCATGATAAAATAGAGAATTGTTATAATACCTGATTGATCCTTTTGATTAACATGCTATTGATTACTGAGAAATCTTGATTTTACACCCTGATGCTTGATTTAACTCTTGTAAGAACCCCGATAGAAACTTTATCTTGATACCTAAAAGCCAAATATTCTTTAAAGTCGTTCACGATTATTTGATAACCCCATCCTTACCCTAAAGCTTGACATCCTGATATACCTTGAGCTAATGATCACTTTCTTTATATCTTAACACCTCTATCATACTTGTAACCAGTAATGTTTATCTTCTTGATGTTCTAATACCTATACCTTGTCTAAAACCATTGCTTTAAGCCTATTTTGGCATTACTCTTTCATATTATCCGATAACACTACTAAATCTCCTTGTCAAAATTCTTGTAATTGGAAACCTTTCAATTACCCTGATAGAGTAAAGTCTAGTGGATCATGGCCCTAAGATTTAGTGAACATAATTCCAGTGTTTCAAGTCAATATACAATCCCTTGATAAAAATGTTTACTGTTTAAGAAATTTTATTATCAATCGGCATCAGTTTTTGAAATGATTAAAATTTGGATTTTCATTCCCAAAGGGGGATAAATGTTTTCTTTAAATAGTGGATCTGGACTGAGATGCAAATCCTTTCCACACTGATATTGTAGGCTTAAAAGTTGCCTAGGGATCCCATTAATGTTTTAGAACCCAGCGAGGTTCGGGATTACTTCGCGACCGGCTGTAATTCGTAGCATCATAAAATGGTTTTTGATTAAGATATGATTTTGAAAAAGTTTTTGATTCAAGCAAATGATGTCGTCACCCAAAAGTTCATCACTTGTTATTATTAGTTATATCTTCACATTGTCATTCTTTAATATATATCTCGATTTATGTTTTGTATCGTATTGTTTAGCACTTGTTGAGCATTTGGCTCACTACTTGCTTTAACCCTGATATTACAGCTAGCAGCTATGGTTAGATTCAAGCAAATAACACATAAGAATTATGATGCCGATGCGTATGTACGAGCTCAGGTAGAATAAGAGATAGTTTTGTGTGAGGACTCGATATTAAAACTAGTTGTAATAGTTAGTAGTGTTGGGCTGTTCCAAACCCTAAACTATAAGATCTTGGATTCAGTTGTATTTACTTTCTTTTAAATATTGTAATAGTTATATATTATGTAATGTTAAGTTGGGGGGTGTGACAGGTTTTGGTATCAGAGCTATGGTTTAGAGTCCCTGGACAGCCCAAATAGGTTATAGGATATATGTATAGGTTATAGATAATATGCGAGAGAGTAGGTTAAGTAAATTTATTATTAATACTCCTCTTATTGGTTTGTCAGCAAAGGGCACACTCCTCGTCATCCTCTGGGTCGGACGACACTATCGCTTTCTTCGTGTATGCTGAGTTAAGGCGCGAGTTTGACATGCTTCAGGGCAAGTACGACCGACTGATAGACCGATTGAAGAACGTGTATCCGAACAGCCAAAACTATGAAGGGAAGCCTAAGGAGCAGATGACTGTGAGACTTGAGACTTTGGTTCAGTACGTCAACACTAAGCTTGAGGAAATGCCATCACACCGAGACCGTACCAGTCAGTATATCATCCAGATGGTGGCGGATGAGCTCTAGAGCATTGTGAAGACGCTTCGAGAGGAGAAGACTACCAAGCCCCGTTCCGATGGAGTGGAGCCTTAGTTCTTTCCATTATCTACCTTTCATGTTGTTGTATTAGCGGACTTTGTAAAATTCCCAGTTGTTTCCTTTAAATAAGCATGTTATTCCTAGAATCAGACTTTATACTAATCTTGATGAATTGTGACCTTTAAATTTCAATTATTATGCACTATCATTCCATTTGCTTTCAACTGTTATCTTACGCCTTTATATGCATCACCATATTTATTTAATTTGAAACTTGACCTCATATGTAAATAAGAATGCCATGCGACACCCTCAAATTATTTCATTATTCATACATGTTTTGACGTAACCCTTATTTCAGGATCATGCCACCCAAAAAGAAGAACCCAACAACCACATCTACCACAGATCCAAATATTCTTCGATTACTGGAAACCTTACAACAACAAACAAACGCTATAGCTCAACAAAAACTAACTCTTCAACAACAATTTGAAAACCAAGATAACCGTGAACCACACCAACCACCTGATCCACCAGTACCACCTCGACAAGTTGTTACTTTCAAGGCCTTTCAGAATGTGAACCCACCTGCATTTCATGATACCACTGATCCAATAATAGCTAACATATGGATTAAGGAAATGGAAAGGGCTTTTGAGTTGGTACAGTTAGGGGATGATCAAAAGACACCATATGCTACTTACTTCTTGAAGGGCGAAGTCATCTATTGGTGGGAATCAGTAAAAGCTATGGAAGCAAATCAGCAAGTTTCTTGGGAAAGATTTAAGAAGTTATTTCGGGAAAAGTATTACCCTAAGTACATGCAGAATCAGATGGAGCTTAAATTTCTTGAATTGAAGCAAGGGAATATGTCTGTACTGGAGTATGAGAAGAAGTTCACAGAATTGTCAAGGTTTGTGACAAAGTATACCAGCAGTGAGGAGGAAAAAGCAAAGAGATTTCAACAAGGATTAGAGCCTTGGATCAGAGATAGAGTGGCTATGTTTGAGCTTGATACTTATGCAGGCGTAGTACAGAAAGCTGCTCTGATTGAGAATAATGAGATGCAGTCAAGAAAGGAAAGGGATAACAAGAAGAGAATGGTTCCATTTTATTGAGAAAAGTCTGAAGCCGAAAATTCACAAGATCGAAATGTAAAGAGGATTGGATTCCATAAGGGCGGAAATTTTCAAAAGAAGGGAAATTTGAGCAAAAGACAAGAATCAAAGGGGAACAACCAGGAAAGCCAAGGACAAGTTGGAGAAAACAGATTTCAGAGACCGGAATGCAAGCATTGTGGAAGAAGGCACCCCGGAGTGTGTAATAAGCTGAGCATGACATGATATAGGTGCAACCAGAAGGGACATTTGGCAAACGAGTGTAAGATGCCGAAGCCATGAGTTACATGTTACAAGTGTGGAAAGACTGGACACATAGCTAGGGAGTGCAAGACAACCGGACCAGTTAAAGCTCTGATGAATGTGGCAAGTACCAGTGTAAACTTGCCAGCTGAGGTATTGGCATTACCTCCGCCACCTACAACAACTCCGCAAGCAACAGCAAGGACATTCGATTTGAAAATGAAGGATGTTGTTCAGAACTCTGAGGTGATAGCAGGTACACTTTTACTAAATAATGTCGAAGCTAAAATATTGATTGATTCGGGAGCAACGAGATCTTTCATATTAGAAACTTTTGTCGATAAACTTTAATGTGATAAAATGGTTATGAACGAGGTAGTAAATATGGTAATTGCGAACCAAGAGAAGATTCCTGTGAGTCAACTCTGTCTGAAGTGTGAGATTGATATTTCAGGGTATAAGTTTTCAGCCGACTTGATACTCTTCAAGTTGGGAGAGTTCGATATAATTTTAGGTATGGATTGGTTAGGGAAGAATAACGCCCAGATTAATTGTAAGTCCAAGAAAGTGTATTTAAAGAAAAAGAGTGGAGAGAAAGTAGTATTTAAGGGACAGAGGCAAGAGCAACTATTTCTTACAATCGTTCAGGCTAAGAAGTTACTTAGAAAAGGTTGTGAGTCGTTCCTAGCTTATGTAGTGGATTCAGAAAAGGGCAACCCCAACATAGAAGGTATTCCCGTAGTTAACGAATTTCCAGATGAGTTTCCAGATGAACTACTGTTATTCCCAGTGGACTAACAATGAGATTTACAGAAGGGGGTTGAATGTAAATCTCAAAACTTTTTCAAGTTTTGAGCAGTTTCTAAGGCTAAGTGTTTGAGTGATCAAATGTGTGTGAATTGCTTGAAGCTGATGCAGACAGATATATATTCAAACACAAATGTAATGAGCATAAAGAACTTAAAAACTTTTCTGGTGGATTTGTTATTCCACCAGAGATGTGTTATTTCAGAAAATCTGTGATTCAAAAAATTAAATCACAGCTGCTTCCTAGTACAAACTAGATGATTTTCTCTTTTGATATTTCTAAACAGCTAAAGGAAAATTCATGTCTAATTACTAGCTGCTACTTGGTTTATATATCACCAAGTTTACAAGTGAAGACAAACTATAAAATACAATTGAAAAGATTCTTCACATGTTTCTTCTTCATTTCTCTATCCAATGCAATCTAGGATAATCTGTAAATCTTTGAATACTTCCTTGTTTGCATCAGAATGGAAATGCTGCATTTTCTTGATTCCTCCTAGAGGATTCCACATTCCAGTATGTCTCTGTCAACCCATGTGCCTCTGTCAGCTTGTGAATTGTCACTATCAACTGCTAATGAACTAAGCATCCGTTGAAGCTTTCATCCGTTGATGCCTTATCCGTTGAGGCTTTATCCGTTGAAGTTTTATCCGTTGATGCATTATCATTTGAAGTCTTTATCCGTTGAAGTACTTATCCGTTGATGGATATTATCCGTTGAAGCATTAGTGACATCCGTTGAAGCTTTGTTTCTTATCCGTTGAAGGTCTTCAATATCCGTTGACACTTCTTCACTTATACAAAATTACAAGGCATGAAATATTTACAATTAGCCCTCCTATTTGTACATCCATTAGTAGTCAACATGACTGATTATTTCCTAACAACATCTAAGAATTACAGCTTGAAACCAGAGAGTGAAATGTGCTACAATACTAAACTTATTACTAAGTAAAGCTACTCCTTCAACGGATAGCCAAGATGGTCTTATCCGTTGAGGCTACAAACACTAGATTTCTACTTAAGTGTTTTGCTTAACTTATCATCAAACTAATACACATATTCCTAACAATCTCCCCCTATTTATGTCTACTAGAACTGTAGGCATAAATTTGGGTTTAGCTTGATGATAACAAAACACTTAACAAATATATAAACTGTAACAAAGCAGAAATTCAAAAGTGCTACAAAAATGTATATGCTGAGATGGAATTGAAGAATTACATTATTTCCAAGGGTGCTCCTTTATCCTGAGCAAATTACTTTCTTTTCCTTTGATCCCTGGTTTTCTTTCCTAGCCTCCTGTCATTCTCCTCTATTTGAAGTTGAAGTTGTCTGTAGAATTCAGCTTCATCTTCTTCATTGATATCTAACTTAGATTGCATATCCTTGAGAGTTTCATTACTGGCTATCTTTAGCTGATCTTCAATTCTAAAAAATCTTCTGACTCCTTTGTTGTCTCTGAACACCATCAACCAATGAGGTGATTTGTGAATTGTAATTCCTCTTTCTTGAATGAGTAAAGTTCTAGGCAAGGCATTAGGCTCCCTCCAAGTTTTCCTTATGTTGGCAATCTTGTTGAGAATCTCAGTCTTGGCAGTCCTGGTAAAGCCAGAATCCTTTTGTATGGCTGAGTAGACTCTAATCAAGGTAGAGTAGCCTTCATTCAGAATTCTGTGAAGAGGCCATGTTCTTTCCCCAGCTCGTTTGTATTTGAACACTAGTCTTTCTGGTAGCTGTCTGTAGGCAGCTATTCCCCTTACATCCTCCAGCTCATCCAGATAGAGTTCAATGTCTGAAAATTCTTTTATGTCACAGATGTGAACATAATCATCTTTAGAGGTTTGAGGTTTAGGCTTAGGCTTAGGCTTCTGTGTGAATTTGATTGAGGCTTTAGAGGGTGTTGATTTGATTCTTCTTTTCTACTTCTTTGATGGTGGAGAAGAGGTTAGGAAGGTGGGCAATTTGATGGTGTCCCAATCAATTGGTTCCTCCTTGGGAATGATTGTTTCACCATGAATGTTCATGAAGGGGTCAGGTACAATTGGTTCAGGAATAGAGGGTAGTGGTTTGGATATTGATTGGGTTTCTTCAGTCTTATCTACCTTCTTTCTCTTTGCATTGACCTTCTTTCTTTTCCCTTTCTGCCATTCTTCCTTACTTCTTTCCTCCATCTCAGTGCCAACCATGTCCCCCATAGCTTCATCTTCACCTTTGTCTTCAATTTCTTTCTGTTCTTCAGCCTGACTTGACTTTAGCTATTTTTTCAAGCTTTGCTTGTGCTCTTTTGTTAGCCTTTAGCTGTTTGGCTTCTTCCTTCAACCTTTTGGTTTCTTCCCTCTTGGCTATTGAGAATTTGGGATGTCCTTGCATCACACATATGCTCTTTCCCTCTCTAAAGATAATAGCCATGTTTCTCCTTACAGCCTCATCCATGGTCTCTTTGAGATATGCAATACTTCTACCTAAAAGCTTGTCCTCATCAGCTTTTGGAAGAGGAAAATCCACCTCTTTTAGAGGATTCTTTGTAGAGTCCTTATTGGATCTGTTGTTGGGCTTGAGAACCATAGGTTGCAGATCTTTGGAAGAAGTTTCTCCATCCTTATGCCTCCCTACTGGCTTGAGTTCCATAATAATTGATTCCACTTTTGTGCTATGCTTCACAGATTGTGATTGAGAAGTTGTAGAACCAAATATTAGTTGCATCTTTTCATCAATCTTCTTCCTTTGCTCTTTGACTTGCAATTCAGCTGCTGCTATCTGGATTAGATCAATTCCATATAGCTTTCCTTTGACTTGAATAGTTGGAGAAGTTGTGATGACAGGAACTAGCACTTGAGAAATCTGAATTGTTGTAGATGGCTCTCCTTCCCCTTCCCTTTTATTCTCCCCCTTTTTGTTATCATCAAGGGTAGGGGTCAATCCTTGTGCTTGTGCCAGCTGCATGAGTAGATTTGTTTGAGTTTGTTGATTCTGAAGAATGGTGACCATAGAGTCTTCAATGATTTGAACCCTATCTTCCAATCTGGCCAGCCTCTTGTCAGCATCAGATGCTTTCCTCAGTCTCCCCAACAAATCTTGCATAGTACCATAGGGTATAAGTGAATCCAATTTCTCAGCATTGTAGGATTTCATATCAGCAATGTCCAGCTTGAGCTCATTCACACTTAGATTTTGCTGGTAATGCTGCAACTGCAAGAGATGCAGAGATTCCAGATGAGCTTGAAGAATTGCCTTGGTACCAGCATCCTGAGTCTCCTGAAGGGCCTGCTGAATTGTCATGACTTGTCTGACCAAAGTGACACCAAACTCTCCTGGTGTTGATGGTTTTGCCCATGCCCATGCAGGAAGATCAGGAACAGAACTTGGGCCTGCTACTCCCCCTAAGTTCATGCTCTCATTCAAAGAATTAGAGTCATCATCATTAGAATTTACTCCAAATTCTTCAGATGGCTCACCAGCTTGAGAAGGCAGCCTGTTGACAACAGCTTTGTCTCTGAGAAGAGATTCTGAAGTGTGTACAATATGTAGTGTCTGTTCTGCCTCCACATTGCCCTGTGCAGCCAATAATTGATAGGCTGAAACAGGGTGAGTAAAAGTGTCAGCATCCAAGGAAATGTTATCAATGACAGCTTTGTAATGTTGCTGAAATTGTCTTCCCTTGTCTGCATCATCCACTTTCATTAACTCACTAGCAATGGCTGGATCCACCCTTATAGCTTCTGTACCTGCCTTTCTCTCAATTTCTCTCTGTTCTTGCATCAGGGGCTCCCCCTGGCTCACTCACACCCTCACCCTCACCTTCTAAGGTGGCACTCCTCTCACTCACTTTTGCCATGCTGTAAGAAATAGCATGCATATGGTGACTCTCAACCTCTCCTTTTGCCTGGGAGCAACCCAGCCTCTCACTCAACAGATCACTCCCTTCCCTCAAACCTAAAAGTGATTGTACAGTTGCCATGTCCTCTATAGTTGGAATTGTTTCTGTTAAGTGTGTAGAGACCATCAACGGATAGGGAGTATCCGTTGAGGTAGAAACTGATGGTATCAACGGATAACTGATGTTAAGATTATCCGTTGAAGAACAACCACTTGTCAACGGATGAGAGATATCCGTTGAAGAAGGAAAAGATGTAGATATAGAAAGTGACATAATTGTTGAATCTGTGTGGATTGATTTTAAGTGAGGTAACACAGATTCTTCAACTACATCTGAAAGAATTGGCTGATGATCCAACAAATCATCTAAAAGATGATGATCATCAGGTTTTGAGTGGGGCTCCTTCCTGAGTTTTAATGAGGGAGAATCAGGAATTGATGTGAATATCATATCCACATCCAGAGAGGGTGTTGGAGAGTTTGATGAATGGTGTGTTTCTATATTGAGAGAATGGGGCTGTGATTCCACATTTGCTGGAATCACATCAAGCTGAATTTGAGAAGGCATAGATACTGGTGGATGTATCTGTGCTGTATGTGTCCCTTGTGTGGAAGCTAGGGTTTTGGCCTTCTTCTTCCTTAAAAAGGCTTTAAATGGTGAATGTGTGGCTTCAGTGTCCCTCCCTCTTTTGTTCTGTGTCCCTGGTTGGGGACTATTTTCAATAGTTACATCCTTTTGGGAGGATGCAACTAGGGATGTGATGGACTCCTTTTGAACCACCACAGTCTTTTGAGAGACTGTGGCTTGGCTGGTTTGGGTACCACTCACCTCTCCCACCTTATCCTGGGGGGCTTTTTGATGTTCACCCCTCCCCTCACCACTCACACCCTGTTCACTCCCTTCAGGGTTTATGGTAGTTGTTACAACTGTTGTCTTTTGAGAAACAACAGAGGTAGGTTTCTTTGACTTGACTTTGGAAACTTTAGATTTGGTGGCTTTGGTAGGAGCCTGTTTGGACAAAGACACAGGTTCCATAGCCACACTAGAAGGCAAAGAAATATTGGGGTTGGAAATAGTAGGAGTTATAGAAATATTTACCTCACTTACCTGTGGTGCATTCATGATTGGCAAGTATACCAATGGCACTTGGCTGTTGAGGTTCATTCTCAAAAGGTCTGCAAGGACCCTTTTCTCTTGTGCCCAGCATTTGAGTTTATTATTCTCATTGGATATAACCAAACCTTCAGCAACATGGTTAGCCAATAACATAAAGAATCTAGCATAGTAGATGTTATGTGGTCTATTAGCTTTGTTACCTAATCTGGAACCTAATTCTAGCATAACACAGTTGCTAAAATTAAAGTACCTATCAGAAACTAGCATATAGAGCATATTAACAAGAGATGAAGTGATAGCATCAAAATTGCTAATCTTCCCAGAGAAAACCTTAATAAAGGCATCTCCAAGAAAACTCCATTCTTTCCTAAGGCCTTTCCTTCTAATACTACCTAAACTAGCAGAATCAAAAGCATAGCCTATGGAATCTAGCATAGCAGAGACATCTTTATCAGTGTGTGGTGTCATGGCATTATTCTTAGGCAACTTAAAGCAAGATTGTATATCATCACAATTAATGCAATAGTCCTTACCTTTGAGAGAGAAGGCAATTTTCATATCTGTGGAGTTGAACTCTGTAGTTGTCCAAATCTCCTCAATCACCTCACAGTAAATGGTTGGGGCTTCCAGCATTGCATAGCTTAGTTTGCAGTTTTTGATGAAGTCCATCATCTTGTGATAATCAGAATGTGCTTCATTCTTTTCAACCAAGGCTATGAAATTATTCTTTTCATAAACAAATCCTGTTTGAGACATAATTTTGACTACTGGTGCCATTGTTGTGAGTAGAGGTTGCAGAGAAAAACTTGAGAATTTAGAGAGAAAGAGAATAAGAAATGCAAGAAAGCGTAAAGTGAGAATAAGAGTTCAATTGGGCTTTTATACTTTCTTGAATTAAAACGTAAATAAAATGATTGAATGGTAATTTTAAGTAAGTTACAGCCGTTCAAGAATAAATAAAACTGTAGAAATTCTGAAAACTACCTTAAATACAAATACATACAACACTGTATATCTGTATCAACGGTTGAGTAAAAGAATCAACGGCTGTGACTCACTTATAGTAACTGACGTGATACTTCAACGGATAAGGAAAATAGTTATCCGTTGATGAACAACACCATTTTATCCGTTGAAGGATAAAATTACAAGAAATGTATTTGTCTTTCAACGGATAATGAACATCCATTGATGGAACAATTTTGGCTTTCAATGGATTGAGAATATCTGTTGATAGGATTAGTCTTAATTAAAGCCAACTTTGTTCTTGCAGCAAATTTCATTTCAGGCTTCAAGACAGATTATATAGATGACATAGATTATGAATAATTAAGCATACCTAACTCACTTACTAATCTTGTGAATGTTGATTCATCAAGTGGCTTGGTAAATATGTCTGCAATATGCTTTTCACTTGGAACAAAATGAAGTTCCACTGTACCTTTCATCACATGTTCCCTAATGAAGTGGTACTTGATATCAATGTGCTTGGTTCTTGAGTGCTGCACTGGATTTTCAGTAATGGCAATGGCACTTGTGTTGTCACAGAATATTGGAATTTTGTCAACAGTCAGACCATAGTCAAATAGTTGATTCCTCATCCATAGTATCTGTGCACAGCAACTACCAGCAGCAATGTACTCAGCTTCAGCTGTTGATGTGGAAACATAATTCTACTTCTTGCTGAACCATGATACAAGCTTGTTCCCTAGAAATTGACAGGTGCCTGTTGTGCTTTTCCTGTCTATTTTGCAACCTGCATAATCTGCATCTGAGTAGCCAATTAGATCAAAACCAGACTCTCTAGGGTACCAAATTCCTAGATTTGGAGTCCCCTTGAGATATCTGAAAATTCTTTTAATAGCCACTAAGTGAGATTCTTTAGGGTCAGCTTGAAATCTAGCACAGAGACATGTAGAAAACATTATATCAGGTCTACTAGCAGTTAAATATAAAAGTGAGCCAACCATGCCTCTATAACTTGTAATATCCACAGACTTTTCAGCCTTGTTTAATTCAAGCTTAGTGGCAGTGGCCATGGGAGTTTTTGCAGGTGAACAATCCATTAAGTCAAACTTCTTTAAAAGATCATAAATATATTTAGTTTGACTAATGAAAATTCCACCACTAACTTGTTTAACTTGTAAACCAAGAAAGTAAGTTAGCTCTCCCATCATGCTCATTTCATATTTACTTTGCATTAATTTAGCAAACTTTTTACAAAGCTTATCATCTGTAGATCCAAATATAATATCATCTACATAAATTTGTACAAGTATCTTAGAGCCATTAACATTTCTAAAGAAGAGAGTTTTGCCAACAGTACCTCTTGGAAAGTGATTATCTAGAAGGAACTTTGACAAAGTCTCATACCAGGCTCTAGGTGCTTGCTTTAGTCCATAGAGTGCTTTCAACAGATAATACACATAGTTTGGAAAATTTGGATCTTCAAAACCTGGAGGTTGGCTTACATAAACTTCTTCCTCCAATTCCCCATTTAGAAATGCACACTTGACATCCATTTGATAGACTTTGAAATTGGCATTAGCTGCATAGGCTAGAAAGATTCTGATGGCTTCAAGTCTGGCAACTGGAGCAAATGTTTCATCAAAATCTATTCCCTCTTGTTGAGAATAGCCTTTAGCAACCAATCTGGCTTTATTCCTTATGACAATGCCATTTTCATCCATCTTGTTTCTGAATACCCATTTTGTGTCAATAGAACTCTTGTTCTTTGGCTTGTGTACCAGCTTCCATACTTTGTTCCTCTCAAATTGGTTTAGCTCCTCTTGCATTGCTAAAATCCAATCTGGATCCAATAGATCTTCTTCCACTCTCTTAGGTTCCTCCTATGATAGAAAGCTACTATACAGACATTCATCTTGAGTAGCCCTTCTAGTTTGTACTTTTGATGTAGCATCACCAATGATCAGTTCAAAAGGGTGATTCTTGGTCCATTTCCTTTGAGGTGGTAGATTAGCCCTAGATGAGGTTGCCTCAGTATTGTCATGATGTGAGATAGAATATTGATTTGTTGAAACTCCCCCTGAGTTACTGATCCTTTGAAAGGAATTGGGAGCTCTATCAACTGATGAAGTGAATTGATTATCCGTTGACAAACTGTGATCAACGGATGCTTCATTATGAACTTCAACGGATGATGCACTTTGTCTTTCAACAGATGCTGCATCACTTCTTTCAACGGAAGCTGAATTATGACTTTCAACGGATGCAGCATTATGTGCATTATCCAAAGGCAGATTCTGAATTCTTCTTGAGATGCCTTCTTCATCATTCTCATCTTCACTATCATCACAGTATATCTCAATGTTGTCAAATTTGAGTTCTTCATGATGTCCCTCATCTGTTAGTCCATCAATCTTTTTATCATCAAACACAACATGTACAGATTCCATGACAATGTTGGTTCTTAGATTGTAGACCCTATATGATTTTCCAGCAGAATAACCAACAAATATTCCTTCATCAACCTTTGCATCAAACTTCCCTTTGTGATCAGATTGATTCCTTAAGATGTAGCATTTGCAACCAAAGACATGTAGAAAGTTTAAAGTTGGTTTTCTTCTCTTGAATAATTGATAGGGAGTCATGCATTTTGCCTGATTGATTAGAGAAATATTCTGAGTGTAACATGCACAGTTAACAGCCTCAGCCCAAAAATAAGTTGGGAGTTTTGACTCTTCAAGCATTGTCCTTGCAGCTTCAATTAGTGATCTGTTCTTCCTTTTCACCACACCATTTTGTTGTGGAGTTCTTGGAGCTGAGAACTCATGCATGATCCCACTTTCTTCACAGAACAACTTCATGGTTGAATTCTTGAACTCAGTTCCATTGTCACTCTTAATATTCCTTACTTTGAAATCAGGATGATTGTTGACTTGCTTGATATGATTGATGATGATTTCACTAGCTTCATCCTTTGATCTAAGAAAATAAACCCATGAAAACTTTGAGAAATCATCTACAATCACTAGGCAGTATCTTTTCCTTGAAATTGACAATACATTGACTGGTCCAAAAAGATCCATATGTAGAAGTTGTAGTGGTTCATCAATTACAGATTCAAGCTTCTTACTGAATGATACTTTCTTTTACTTTCCTTTCTGACAAGCATCACACAGTCCATCCCTTGTGAATTCCACTAGAGGCATTCCTCTAACTAAGTCCTTTTTGACTAGATCATTCATTGTCTTGAAATTCAAATGGGACAACTTCTTGTGCCATAGCCAACTTTCAACTGTACTTGCTTTGCTGAGAAGACAAGTAATGGATTCCGCATCTGTAGAGTTGAAATCATCTAAGTACACATTCCCTTTTCTAACTCCAGTTAGAACCACTTTATTGTCCTTTTTACTTGTGACAATACAGGCTTCAGAATTGAAGGAAACAGTATTCCCTCTGTCACATAGTTGACTGATGCTCAATAAATTGTGTTTGAGACCATCAACCAATACAACTTCATCAATGATGATATTTTCTTTTGAAATCAAGCCATATCCCATAGTGAATCCTTTGCTGTCATCTCCAAAGGTTATGCTAGGGCCAGCTCTCTCCTTAAACTCTGTGAGCAGGGTGAAATCTCCTGTCATGTGTCTTGAACAACCACTGTCCAAGTACCATAGATTCCTTCTTTGTCCCTGCACACAATAAAATCAATCAAGTTGATTTTGGTACCCAAGTTTCCTTGGGTCCAGCCTTGTTAGTCTTTTTCCTAGACTTCATTCCTCCTGCATCTTTTGACTTAGGTAACTTTGGGTCAACCTTGGTCTCAGATGTGGTTGGTTGAAGTGTAGGGTTAGTCACAGAATCATTTAACACATTTGTTTGAATTTGATAAGGCATAGGTTGTGCAAACATGTTATTCCACATAGGCATATTAAATGCAGTAAAATAAGGATTGTTAATATATGGCATGTTTGCAAAATGTGCATGGGGATTCTGGTGAGACATAACAGGCATAGCATGCAGAGGTGACATAGACATGTTAGGTATGGAGGGATTTGAAGGCATGGGAGCATTTTTAACAGATTTGCAATTATCAGATAGGTGATTAACACTTTTACAATGCACACAACTTTTTCTAGGAGCATACCTATCAGGTGTGTAATTGTTATGTTTATTAATCCCTACCTTCCCATTTCTTTTAGATTTCCTTTTAGTTTCCTTCTTATCCTCAACCAACTTAAGCCTATCTTTTAGCTGATCTAAAGTCATGTGTCCTATATTCACCTTACTGACATCTCTGGATGTGCTAGCTCCTTCTTTGACAAAGTTCTTGAGAGTTGAATCATTCTTTTTATTGAGACTTTTATTTTTAAAAGAACTTGCCTGTTTTAATTGATGAGCCTTCAACGGATGCTCCTTTTCTTCCTTCAACGGATAACTTTCATCATCCGTTGATTCCACATCCGTTGACAATCCATCAATTAATTCTAACTCCTTTTTGTTTTTCTTCCAGGCATCCTCACAGAATGATTCAATGCCCTGAACCTTTGCAATCTGAACACTAACATCCCTAGATGTTTTCCAGGCCTTGATTACCTCTTGCTCACTTTCTAACTGTGTAGAAAGAATTTTTACTTTCTTAACAGCTTCTGCTAGTTCACTCTCAACAGTCAAGCATTTAAGTTTTATCTTTTCAAGCTCAATTACCTGATCCTCTAACACAGCATTCCTATCACTTAAAAACACAATTTTCCTCCTTGATCCTAGTGTTTTCTTTTGCTAGTGATTTAAGGGAACACGCAAATGATATAATTCATTGGTCATATCATTTATGGCTTCATTGCATTCATGTTTAGAAAGCTAAGAGAGATCAGTAGTAATTACCTGGTTGCTTGATGAACTAGTTTCATTTTCATCAGAATTAGCCATCAGGGCTAGGTTGACATATTCCACATCATCATCTTCATTTACCCCATCTGCTGCCCAATCATCTTGAGTGAGAAAAGCTCTTTCCTTTTGTTTGAGCAAATCAAAATACTTCTTTTTATAATCAACTTGCTCAAATTTCTTTTTCTCAGAATTTAGCTTCCTACACTCACTTGCAAAGTGTCCACTAATGCCACAGTTGTAACATTTGAACTTTGATTTATCCACCATGTTTTTGTTTGGCTTAGTGAACTTTGTGTTTTTCCTGAACTTCATTTTTGCAAACCTCCTGGAGAGAAAGGCCAAATGTTCTTCAATATCATCAGATTCATCCTGACTGGAATTGTCTTCATCCTCAGCAACTTGCTCTTTACCCTTGCTTGATTCTGATTTCCTTGTGCCAATTTTGAGACTTGGCATTGTCTTCTCCTTATTCCTGGCTTCCATCTTCTCACTGTTAGCTACAAGAGCAACTGTTCCTCCTTTTCTCTTTCCCTTTTCCAACAGCTCATCCTGCTCCATTTCAAGTTCATAAGTCTTCAGAATTCCATATAGTCTTTCAAGTGTGAAGTTATTATAATCTTGAGAATTTCTCAAAGAGACAGTCATGGGCTTCCATTCCTTTGGCAGAGACCTAAGAAATTTTAAGTTGGAATCCTTGACTTGGTACACTCTACCATACAGCTTCAATCCATTCAACAGTTTCTAAAACCTGTTGAAGGTATCATTTAATGATTCACCTTCTTCAAAGTGAAAATATTCATACTGTTGAATAAGAAGCTGCATCTTGTTCTCTCTGACCTGCTCAGTACCTTCACAGATGATTTGTACAGTATCCCAAACTTCCTTTACAGTTTGGCTATTGATGACATTGTCAAACATATCTTGATCTAAGCCATTAAACAAAATGTTCATGGCTCTCTTATCCTTGCGGATTTCTTCCATGTCTTCAATAGTCCATTCTGCTTTTGGCTTGGGAATGGACTGTCCAACAGCAACTGTTGCAGTAGCAGCTGTGGCTACTTTGTGAGGGATGTGAGGACCATTTTCAATACAGTTGATGTAGCTTTCATCTTAAGAAAGAAGATGTAAATGCATCTTCACTTTCCAGTGATGATAATTATCTTTTTCCAGGACTGAGATCTTTACACCATTATCCTTCCTACTCATGATGTTAGCAGGACGATTCTTCTGTGCACTCATGATGTTAGCAGAATAGATCTTTAAACTCTTTGTATGTTAAGAGCTCGCTCTGATACCAATTGTTATTCCCAGTGGACTAACAATGAGATTTACAGAAGGGGGTTGAATGTAAATCTCAAAACTTTTTCAAGTTTTGAGCAGTTTCTAAGGCTAAGTGTTTGAGTGATCAAATGTATGTGAATTGCTTGAAGCTGATGCAGACAGATATATATTCAAACACAAATGTAATGAGCACAAAGAACTTAAAAACTTTTCTGGTGGATTTGTTGTTCCACCAGAGATGTGTTATTTCAGAAAATCTGTGATTCAAAAAATTAAATCACAGCTGTTTCCTAGTACAAACTAGATGATTTTCTCTTTTGATATTTCTAAACAGCTCAAGGAAAATTCATGTCTAATTACTAGCTGCTACTTGGTTTATATATCACCAAGTTTACAAGTGAAGACAAACTGTAAAATACAATTGAAAAGATTATTCACATGTTTCTTCTTCATTTCTCTATCCAATGCAATCTAGGATAATCTGTAAATCTTTGAATACTTCCTTGTTTGCATCAGAATGGAAATGCTTCATTTTCTTGATTCCTCCTAGAGGCTTCCACATTCCAGTATGTCTCTGTCAACCCATGTGCCTATGTCAGCTTGTGAATTGTCACTATCAACTGCTAATGAACTAAGCATCAGTTGAAGCTTTCATCCGTTGATGCCTTATCCGTTGAGGCTTTATCCGTTGAAGCTTTATCCGTTGATGCATTATCAGTTGAAGTCTTTATCCGTTGAAGTACTTATCCGTTGATGGATATTATCCGTTGAAGCATTAGTGACATCCGTTGAAGCTTTGTTTCTTATCCGTTGAAGGTCTTCAATATCCGTTGACACTTCTTCACTTATACAAAATTACAAGGCATGAAATATTTACAATTAGCCCTCCTATTTGTACATCCATTAGTAGTCAACATGACTGATTATTTCCTAACAACATCTAAGAATTACAGCTTGAAACCAGAGAGTGAAATGTGCTACAATACTAAACTTATTGCTAAGTAAAGCTACTCCTTCAACGGATAGCCAAGATGGTCTTATCCGTTGAGGCTACAAACACTAGATTTCTACTTAAGTATTTTGCTTAACTTATCATCAAACTAATACACATATTCCTAACAACTACCAGCCTTACCGCCAGATCGACAAATCGAGTTCGAGATCAACCTTGCTCCGGGCACAGAAGCAGTTTCGAAGGCCCCATATAGGATGGCACCAGCAGAAATGAAAGAGTTGGCGAGCCAGCTACATGAATTATTGGACAAAGGAGTGATACGGCTAAGTACGTCGCCATGGGGAGCACCTGTCTTGTTCGTAAAGAAGAAAGATGGAAGTATGCGGTTATGTATAGATTATCGGGAGTTGAATAATGTGACGATTAAGAACCGATACCCGCTACCAAGAATAGATGACCTATTTGATCAGCTGAAAGGAGCAAAGTGCTTTTCAAAGATTGACTTAAGATCAAGATACCATCAATTAAAGATCAAAAAAGAAGATATTCCAAAGACAGCATTAAGGACAAGATACGGACATTATGAATTCTTAGTAATGCCTTTTGGATTGACTAACGCCCCGGCAGCATTTATGGATCTGATGAATCGGGTATTTAAAAAGTATTTGGACAAGTTCATAGTGGTATTCATTGATGACATCCTTATTTATTCAAAGTCGGAAGAAGAACATAAGCAGCATATGTGGATAGCATTGGAGATACTCCGACAAGAGAAGTTGTATGCCAAGTTTTCTAAATGTGAGTTTTGGTTAAAGGAAGTTCAATTTTTGGGGCACGTCATTGGAGATGAAGGAGTTAAAGTAGATCCGGCAAAGATTGAGGCGATTATGAGTTGGGAGAGGCCAAAGACACCTACGGAAGTGCGAAGTTTTCTAGGATTGGCAGGGTATTATAGAAGATTTGTCAAGGATTTTTCGAAAATCGCCACGCCATTGACTAAGTTAACCAGGAAGAATCAGAAGTTTGAATGGAATGCAGAATGTGAGGATAGTTTTCAAGAGTTGAAACAGAGATTCGTAACAGCTCCGGTGTTAGTACTACCAGACGACCAAGGAAACTTTATAATTTTCAGCGATGCAGCACATAATGGATTTGGATGTGTGCTAATGCAACACAATAAGGTGATCGCGTATGCGTCAAGACAGTTAAAACCGCATGAATTGAAGTACCCGACGCATGACTTGGAACTAGCCGCCATAGTGTTCGCACTTAAGATTTGGAGACATTACCTCTACAGAGAAAAGTGTGAAATCTACACGGATCACAAGAGTTTAAAGTACATTTTCACTCAGAAGGAGCTCAATATGAGGTAAATGAGATTGTTGGAATTGATTAAGGACTATGATTGCTCGATAAATTATCATCCTGGAAAGGCGAACGTTGTAGCCGATGCTTTGAGTAGGAAGGAAAGATTGAATATGATAGCAACACCAAAAGAATTGTCTGAAGAGATTAAGAGATTTGGATTGGAATTTTGTGATTGTAGAATAGTTGAAGAAGTTTGTCGTGCAATGACTTTTCAGCCAACACTAGTGGAAAAGATAAGGAAATGTCAGGAAGAAGTAATGGAGAAAGAGAAGAATCAGCTAACTGAAGAAGAGATTGGTACTCAAAAGGATGAGCAAGGTATACTAAGGTTTTCTTCAAAAATTTGGATTCCTCATGTACCTGAATTAAAGAATGAGATTTTGCAAGAAGCCCACAATTCAAGATTTTCAATCCATCCAGGAAGCACCAAGATGTATCGGGAATTGAAGCAGAACTTTTGGTGGCCAAATATGAAGCGAGAGGTGGCAGAATGGGTTGTGAAGTGTTATACTTGTCAGAAAGTGAAGGCAGAACATCAACGACCAAGAGGATTAATTCAGCCCCTAAAGATTCCAGAATAAAAATGGGAAAATATTGCTATGGACTTTATGGTGGGACTACCGCGGACGAAATCCGAATATGACGCTATATGGGTTATAGTTGATCGCCTTACGAAGTCGGCGCATTTTCTTATAATTAATGAGAAGTCGTCATTGGACAGATTGGTTCATCTGTATGTGCGTGAAATCGTACTAAGACATGGAGTACCCGTATCGATAGTTTCAGATAGAGATCCCCGATTTAACTTGAGATTCTCGAAGTAATTTCAAGTGAGTCTTGGCACGAAGTTGAACATGAGTACGACATATCACCCGCAGACTGATGGTCAAAGCGAAAGGACAATTCAAACAATCAAAGACATGTTGCGCAGTTGTGCAATCGATTTTACAGGAAGTTGGGACGACCACTTGCCATTAGTAGAATTCTCCTATAATAACAGCTATCACTCCAGTATTGGCATGCCACCATACGAAGCTTTGTACGGACGGAAATTTAGATCACCAACAAGTTAGGATGAAGTAGGAGAAGGAAAGACTCTAGGCTCGGAATTGGTACAACAGTTGCATGAGACAGTCAAGTTAATTCAGAAAAGGTTGCTTGCTGCTCAAGATAGACAGAGAAAGTATGCGGATCCAGCGCATAAGGATGTTAGATTCCAAGTAGGCGAAGCCATTTTTGCTGAAGGTGTCACCAAGGAAAGGGTTGTCTAGATTTGGCAAGAAAGGGAAGTTAACACCTAGATGTATAGGTCCTTTTAAAATTTTGAGTCAAGTGGGGAATGTGGCCTACGGGTTAGCCTTACCACCTCAGTATCAGCATGTGCATAATGCGTTCCATGTGTCATTGCTTAAGAAGTACAATCCTGATGTCAACCATGTAGTAGAATATGAACCTGTAGAAATTCAGGCAGACCTGTCATTTGTGGAGCAACCTGTCAAATTACTCGACTGGCAAGTAAAGAGTCTTAGGAATAAGTTGGTAAAGTTAGTGAAAGTACTTTGGAGATACCCCAAGGTTGAAGAATCAACTTGGGAGTTAGAGTCTGATATGCGTTCCCGGTATCCTCATCTGTTCTCTTAGATTCTGGGGACAAAATCCCTTAAGGGGGAGAAAATGTTACAACCAACATTTTGTGTAATATTATTTGTGAACTTTGTATAATATTAGAGCCGAATGTAAATATACTTAATGATTGCAAGTTGTGTGAATGAAAATTTCTGCATTATAAATTGCTTTATGTAGAATATGATTTTTCAAAGCAAAAGTTTATTTATTTCCCTTATTTTTGATTTATAAGGAATATTCTAAACCTTGGAAAAATTTTCTTTTAAAAGTTATTTCATTCACAAATTTCAAAAGTGATCTTATAAAATTTCTAAAAATCCAAATTATTTTATGGTATAAATTTTATAATTTTTGAACTTGTATTTTATTTTATAAAAATAAATCTTTAAAAATTTATTTGTTATAATTAGAAAATTACATGGAAACCCTTGCATGCAAATCACTCTTCCATTCTATTAAAGGACAAAGGAGACCTTTCCAACCCCACCAACTCACTTGTTGTTAACCAAATTACCACATTAACCTTGCATGCAAAATGGCCTAACTTTAGCTAGAGGGTATTCTCGTACATTCTCATTTCCACTCATTTCTTTTAGTCAATCAAAGGAATAACCAAAAACAAAATATGAGAAATCATTTCACTCACTCCACACTCCAACTCACCTCTCTTTTTCTCTCCTCCCCCTCCCTCTCCTTGCTCTCGACCGAGAACCCCCTCCCCCACTCCCTTCCATTTTTCCATCCCATTTCTCATCTTCCCCAGTGTAATTCTTCCATCTACATTTATTTTATATACTTCCCAAGAGTTTTGTGATTTGGGAGATGAAGTTTCATGGTTGCATGTGTAGCTTTTGTGTGATCTCCAAAGAGAAACTCTTGATTCTTGTGAATTCAAGAGCTCTCTATGAGATACATTTTATATATGTTTTAAATAAGTGTTTTATGGAAAAACCTGAAAGAGATGTGTCCTAAGTCCAATCATGTAGGATGATTTAGGAATAACTTTTATGTAATCTGTTTTGATTTCATTGATATTAATAAAAGACTTATTTTGGTTTTATTGCGGGCTTTATCTATTTAAGTGTTTAAATAAGATATACCATAGTTTACAGTAAAGCTTTTTATGGATTATGATGAGATCATAATAATGAGACCTAAAAGATGATAACTCTAAACTTCAATATTTCCTGGTCGTAGGATTACTAACTGGTAATTAGTAATCCGCAAAGATCGGTACATACTATGCTTGCTTCATTATGAAGGATGTCTGTTCTCATAGACATTTGTGTAGTGACACTATAGCTAGTATGTAGGTGCTTATTATAGAATAAGTTCACTGAACATGACTCACACAGCTGAACAACTGATGGAGTTCACTCACGTGTCAGCAATTGTTCACATAGTGATAGTTGTACAAGTATCCTTAGACTTGAGGTCATCATAGTCATCTTGTGTATACTGAACTATGCTTTGGTTTAGTTCTTGGTCTTCAGGGACAATTATAAGGGCTCTACTGGGTATAGGAATTTGTACACGAAGATGGTGTATGATCAATAAAGGATCTACCCCTTCTAGTGAAGAAAGAGAATGTTCAATGCTGATCCACTTATGCTAGTTCAGGAATCTCTGGCCAGAGTGAATGAAATTAGAAAGGAGTTTCTAATTTACATTAAATAGAACTAAGTATAGTGAATGGGAAAGGAAATAATTAAATAAGATAGGCTTGACACAAGTTCCATACCTTGTATTTAATCGTGACATTGTAGGGTAGAAGGAATTGATTGTACTGTAACTACTCACTGAATAGGTTCTTGGTATTCTAAGCAGTGAATTCGTATTATCCGGATAATCGCGATATGCTGAGAAGTATCCCTCACGATGTAGAATAAATATGATTAACTTATTAATTAATCATATTTAATGAATTAGAGAATTTATATAAATACTGATAAAATAGTTTTATTATTATTTATTTCTACTACCAACTTAATATTGAACCTACAGGGTCACACCATAAAAGAGAATGATTTAATGGTGGAGGAATTAATTAATAATGGCTGGTAATTATTTATTTGTGAAATAAATAATTAATTAGCAGATTTAATAATTGATTAAATGATATTTAATTAATTCTTAATATTATCAATTAAGAATTTAATTTTGGAAATTAAATCAAGTGAGAGAATTATTTTTCTAAAGTGTTTAGAATATGGATTAATGATTAAAAGGTGTTTTAATTATTAGTTAATTGGTTAATAAGAATAATCAATTAAAGGGTTAATAATAATAATATTTTATGGAAAATTTTCAGCTGAAAATTTTGCCTATAAATATACTATTATAAACCCTTTTGCCTCAACCCAAATAATTAACCCTTATTCTAAAGTAGAACAAGAGTGGAGGCAACTAATTCTCTTAACCTCTTCCTCCTCCATCACATTGTACTCTTGGTGGATACCGGTGGAGTGCTTCACACTTGAGGAGCAGCTGCTAGGGATTTCCGTTCATCGTTCTTGGATCTCTATTAAAGACCTCCATCTTTCCATTAATGTAAACCTTCTTAAGGTAAACATACTGAACTGCGAATTAAATATTATTTTTCGCATGGATCCTGCGGAGGGTTTCGGTTATTTTAAGATTTAAATTTACGTTTTCGTTGCGTTTATGTGCTAAAAACCCTTCAATGGCATCAGAACTACTTGCGAAAAGTTTTTAATTCGTTTATGTGTTCAACTATTTTCGATATATGAGCATGTACGTGATTCACCATGATTTGATGTTGATATAATATGCTTATATATGTATGGTTTTGAATATATGATATTCATGTGAGTTGTATAATCATAAGATGATTATGTAATCTGTATATATACTGATATATACATGATTTATGTTTGTTCTAATTATGAGAATCACATTAGATACGGATTCTGAATTTGCTGCTGCAGATTTGCTGAAATCTGGATCTGGTGTCTGATTTACACAAACGAATACCCTATTCCATAGGTAAACGAGCGTCTTAACAAAACTGATAGCTATAGCTATCAACGACTCGTCTGTAAGGCGTTTGACGTCGTTTACTGCCCATAAACAGTGATTCTTCTTTTTCTGATTTGATTTTGATTTTTCTGATTTTTGTCATATTTTTTTATGATTAGATCATGGATAATATGATATGTTAAGATCAGATTATGTGTTTTAACATGCTTTTATTTGTTGTATGATCATGGTGGATGGTTATGTCCTTTCGACCTTACTGTAATGGTTTTGGTTTTAAATACGACTTGCATGTCGTCAATCTTTGTAATCATAAATCTCGAATGTAACTCGAGTTATTCTTGTAAGTTTATTAGATTAGTTTTAATTTCAATCATGTAATGTAATTGAAGACTCAAGAAGGCTATCCAATGGAGGTGATACAAAGAAGAAGATGAGGCATACAAGAACTCTAAACAAAGAAGAAGACTCATGTAATAAGTAGTTGTATTTATTTCCATCACCATATTAGATTGACATTGATCTTTATCACGAGCTTGATAAAGATCACATAGGATGGGGCCATAACCAAACACATTTACTTTATTGCACTTTACATTTACTCGTTTATTTAATTTTATATATGAGATATATGCCTATGTTTACCATCCGATGATAGATTTAGGTGAACTTAAATCAATATAAGGCGTGCTCTAGAAAATCTAGAATAGGAATCATTTCTTGCCTTAACAATAATATTATGAATCCAATCATAAGATTCTTGTGTTTATGAAATACGTAATTAAATATGAATTTTCAGTATTGAGAGAAAGGATGATTCTGTCAAAAGCAGATTTCTATCTGTAAGAAAGGGGTATTAAGTGACGCCTCTTGACAATGCTCCCCCCGATATGGGAATCATCTGATTATCGATTATTGATTTGAAATATTTAATTTAAAAGGAAGAATCTCTTTATAATATGATTATGATTGTAACATAATATAATCCCTCTAAAATTAAATAATATCAAGTAGTAATTGGCCAATGACACAACGGGCTTGTGTCGGTCATAGCCTTCCAACATGGTAGAAAGTGGTTCTTATTTTTAAATCATTGTCGTTTCATGCTATAGCCGAGGGCTTTGATTTCGAAATAAGAAATACTTGTCTATTACATAGAGATGTGTACATTGAATTAGAATCTAAAGGTCGTTATGTGCTACAACCGTGGGCCGTTGGAGACTGATTCAATTGTACGAAATGTTGGGTTAGACTTGACTTAGAATATTGAGTTTGTCGTGCTACAGCCGTGACTCAATTATTCAAGAAGCTAAAGTTTTATTAGGGAATAACATAAGATGTAATTGACAAGAGTTGTCTGCCTATTGAACATCACATGACGTTTCGTGCTACAGCCGAGGTTGTGTGATGGAATGTAGGATCCCTATTCCCACTAGCATTATGAATGCTTAATTTTTACTTAGGGGTTGTATAAATTAGATAAACTAGTGGGAGCCACTTATAAATAAAGACCCGATTCATATAGTGTCTTGAAATGAAATTGAATATTTGCTAAGTGTTGTTAGGTGTTCATCATTTACAGATTTACTATATTCGTTATGTCTTCTGTACTATCACTCTGGAGTATACTAGATGCTCACAAGTTGACTGGTCCTAATTTTGCTGACTGGCTTCGAAACTTGAGAATTGTTCTCAGGGTTGAGAAGCTGGAATATGTGCTTGACTCACCTAAGCCTACTGAACCTGCTAGCGATGCACATAATGATGAACATGTTATGTATCGTAAGTGGATAGATGATGCAAATGTTGCTCAGTGCATCATGCTAGCTTCCATGAACATTGAGCTACGGAAGCAACATGAGCATATGGATGCTCACACTATCCTTATGCATCTACAAGAGTTGTATAATGTGGCAGGGAGGACAGCTCGATATGAGATATCGAAGGAACTGTTCGGTTGTAGGATGTCTGAGGGATCATCTGTGAATGACCATGTACTTAAGATGATCAATTTAATTGAACGTCTTAGACAACTTGGTTTTGCCATGGATAGGGAGCTGAGCCAAGACTTGGTCTTGCAATCACTTCTGAGTTCATTCTCGCAGTTTGTTGTGAACTTTCACATGAATAAGCTGGATGTCAGCCTGCCTGAGCTCCACAACATGTTGAAGACTGCGGAATCGAATTTTCCCCCTAAGAAGAATTCTGTTCTTCTAATTGGTGAAGGTTTCAATCCTAAGAAAAGGAAGAAGAACCCTTCCAAGAAGAAGAAAGTAGGTGAGAAAAAGCCAGTTCCACCAAAAGCTGAAGACCCAAAGAGCAAAGTTGTTTGCTTTCACTGTAACAAGGTGGGGCACTGGAAGAGGAAGTGCAAGGTTTACCTTGTAGAATTGAAGAAGAAGAAGGGTAGTGAGACTACCGCTTCTGATTCAGGTATGTTCATGATCGAAGTTAATATGTCACTAAGTCAAATTTCTACTTGGGTATTAGATACCGCCTGTGGTTCTCATATTTGCAATTCGTTGCAGGGACTAAGGAGAAATAGGACTCTTGAAGAAGAAGAGGTGATTCTACGGATGGGAAATAGAGCAAGAGTTGCTGCTGAAGCTGTATGATCATTTCATTTACATATGCCTACGGGCAAGACTATTGTTCTAAATAATTGTTATTTTGTTCCTCGATTGTGAGGAATATTATTTCTATTCCATGTTAGACTTGGCAGGATTTTCATTTGTTATTCAGAATAATAAATGTTCAATTCTTAGAGATAACGTTCTTTATGGAAGTGGTATTTTAAACAATGGTCTGTATGTATGTGACGTAGAGCATAATTTACTATAAATTGAACATACTAATAAAAAAAAGGGATGATGAAAATCTCACTTTCTTGTGGCACTGCGGACTTGGTCATATTAGTGAAAATAGACTGCGGACATTGCATAAGGAAGGGTTACTTGACCCCTTTGATTTTGAATCATATCCTACATGTGAGTCTTGTCTATTGGGTAAAATGACCAAATCTCCATTTAGTGGACATGGAGAGAGGGCTGCAGATTTGCTAGGATTGGTACACACAGATGTATGTGGACCAATGTCTACACAAGCCATGGGTGGATTTTCATACTTCATTGCTTTCATAGAAGATCGATCTAGATTCAGATATGTGTATTTGATGAAACACAAGTCTGAAGCCTTTGAAAAGTTCAAAGAATATAAGTATGAAGTGGAGAAACAAACCAAACATAGTATTATAACTCTTCGATAAGATCGAGGTGGTGAATACTTGAATGGAGAGTTTCTAGCTTATCTCAAAGAAAATGGTACAGTCTCCCAGTGGACTCTTCCATATACTCCACAGTTGAATGGGGTATCTGAAAGGAGAAATCGAACTTTGTTAGACATGGTTCGGTCCATGATGAGCTATGCGAATCTTCCAGTATTCTTGTGGGGTTATGCATTGGAAACCTCAGCATATTTATTGAATAAGGTTCCTTCCAAATCTGTTCTCCAAACTCCATATGAGATATGGAAAGAAAGGAAACTGAGTCTTAAACACGTTAAGATTTGGGGATGTCCAGCTTATGTCAAGAAAGTTGACCCAGATAAGCTGGAATCTCGATTTGTAAAATGTAATTTTGTGGGATATCCTAAAGAGACTTTAGGGTATTACTTTTACACTGATCATCGGGTGTTTATCTCCAGACATGCTACCTTCTTAGAAAAGCAATTTATCCTTGAAGGAAATAGTGGGAGCAAAATTGAACTTGATGAAGTTCAAGAAGCACAAACTACTACGGATCAAGTGGAAACACCTGTTCAGACTGAACAACCTTCTGTGGAACAGCCCATTTGTAGGTCAGAAAGAGTGTCTTGCCAACCTGAGAGGTATTATGGCCTTGTCATTGAGAATGACAATGAGTTGTCAATCATTGATGATGACGACCCTGTGACCTATAATGAGGCTATGAGTAGTGTTGACTCAGAGAAATGGCATAGTGCCATGAAATCTGAAATGGAATCTATGTATACCAACCAAGTATGGACTCTGGTTGAGGCGCCTGAAGGTGTTAAGCCTATTGGGTGCAACTGGGTATATAAAAGAAAGATTGGAGCAGATGGGCAGGTGGAGACCTATAAGGCCAGGCTCGTGGCAAAAGGATTCAGACAAAGGCAAGGGATTGACTTTGATGAAACTTTTTTGCCTGTAGCCCTGTTAAAATCAATTCGGATTTTGCTTGCGATTGCTGCTTACTACGACTATGAGATCTGGCAAATGGACGTGAAAACGGTCTTCCTCAATGGGAAACTTGAAGAGGAAGTGTATATGACACAGCCAGAGGGTTTTCTTTCCAAGGGAAATGAACACCTAGTGTGTAAGCTGCTGCGAACCATATATGGTTTAAAGCAAGCTTCTTGTAGATGGAACATCCGTTTTGATGAGACAATCAAAGAGTTTGGTTTTATCAAAAACATAGATGAACCATGTGTCTACAAAAAGGTTAGTGGGAGCGCGGTAACATTTCTTGTATTGTAATGAAAGAGGAGACGTCAAGAGAGTTGACACACATAACAACGTAGCAGACCCACTCACAAAGCCACTTTCTCAAAGTCACTTTGATCGTCATAAAGACAAAATGGGTATTAGATACCAGAGTGATTGGCTTTAGTACAAGTGGGAGATTGAAAGAGATGTGTCCTAAGTCCAATCATGTGTGATGATTTAGGAATAACTTTTATGTAATATGTTCTGATTTCATTGATATTAATAAAAGATTTATTTTGGTTTTATTGCCGGCTTTATCTATTTAAGTCTTTAAATAAGATATACCATAGTTTAGAGTAAAGCTTTTTATGGATTATGATGAGATAATAATAATGAGACCTAAAAGATGATAACTATAAACTTAAATATTTCCTGGTCGTGGGATTACTAACTGGTAATTAGTAATCCAAAAAGATCGGTACATACTATGTTTGCTTCATTATGAAGGATGTATGTTCTCATAAACATTTATGTGGTGACACTATAGCTAGTATGTAGGTGCTTATTATAGAATAAGTTCACTGAACATGACTCACACAGCTGAACAACTGATGGAGTTCACTCACGTGTCAGCAATTGTTCACATAGTGATAGTTGTACAAGTATCCTTAGACTTGAGGTCATCATAGTCATCTTGTGTACACTGAACTATGTTTTGGTTTAGTTCTTGGTCTCCAGGGACAATTATAAGGGCTCTACTGGGTATACGAATTTGTACACGAAGATAGTGTATACGAAGGAAGAGAATGTTCAATGTTGATCCACTTATGCTAATTAATACTGTATCTACTCACTGAATAGGTTCTTGGTATTCTAAGCAATGAATTCATATTATCCGGATAGTCGCGATATGCTGAGAAGTATCCCTCACGATGTAGAATAAATATGATTAATTTATTAATTAATCATATTTAATGAATTAGAGAATTTATATAAATAATGATAAAATAGTTTTATTATTATTTATTTCTACTACCGGCTTAATATTGAACCTACAGGGTCACACCATAAAAGAGAATGATTTAATGGTGGAGGAATTAATTAATAATGGCTGGTAATTATTTATTTATGAAATAAATAATTAATTAGCAGATTTAATAATTAATTAAATGAGATTTAATTAATTCTTAATATTATTAATTAAGAATTTAATTTGGAAATTAAATCAAGTGAGAGAATTATTTTTCTAAAGTGTTTAGAATAGGAATTAATGATTAAAAGGTGTTTTAATTATTAGTTAATTGGTTAATAAGAATAATCAATTAAAGGGTTAATAATTATAATATTTTATGAAAACTTTTCAGCTGAAAATTTTGCCTATAAATATACTATTATAAACCATATTTGTCTCAACCCAAATAATTACCCCTAATCCTAAAGTAGAACAAGAGGGAGGCAACTAATTCTCTCAACCTCTTCCTCCTCCATCACATTGTACTCTTGGTGGATACCGGTGGAGTGCTTCACACTTGAGGAGCAGCTGCTAGGGATTTCCGTTCATCATTCTTGGATCGCTATTAAAGACCTTCATCTTTCCATTAATGTAAAGCTTCTTAAGATAAACATACTGAACTACGAATTAAATATTATTTTTCGCATGGATCCTGCGGAGGGTTTCGGTTATTTTAAGATTTAAATTTACGTTTTCGTTGCGTTTATGTGCTAAAAACCCTTAAAAATCATGATTTAAAAACCTTTGCATGATACTGAAATTTTACTATATAATCATGTTTATCCATGCATGCTAGTTTTAAGATGTTAATATGATGATCAACCATGTTGTGTATGCTACTCTTCTCGAAATCATGTTTTAATGTTTAAAAATCTATAAATTCAAATTATTTGTGCTTGAAATAGATTGTTTCCATGATATATTTCTTATTAATAGTTAAGAGAAGATATATTTCATGATTATTAAGGTTGAGTAATAGGTACAAGTCGAATTTACAAGAATTTAAACTCTATGTTTTAGCCGAAATCTTGTTAAGTGTTTTCCATGAGTTGCATGTTATATTTTTATTTGCATGTTGGTGTTCTAGGGCATGGATGATCTCCACTCCTATTGAGGAACTATTTTAGGATGTTGATGCACTAGGTTTGCTTTGGTAAAGGGTGGATGTTTGGTTAATAAAAGGGAGTCAAGGTGGAAAGGGATTAGTTAGTGTTTGCATTTTTCTAGATTTGATGCACTAGTTTTTGGGGAAGTTTTGAATGAGCATTTGTTGTGCACTCTGAGGCCCAAGCCACCAGAATCTATCACTAGGAGTATATAACAGGTTTTAGGTGTTTTTTGGAGGTTTGTAAGACGTTTGGTTAGGTGCACGAGTGGAATCACAAAATCTGTCCAGCAGGGAACAATTTTGTTGTAACTTAGAAATAGGAAGTTTTGACCATGTCATAGGTAGGCCCTCATTAGGCCCTGTTGGGCCTTAGTTAGAGGGAGTGTCAGAGGAGTTTTTTCAGCCATATTTCATAGGATTTGAGTTAGAATAATGTGTTACAAGTTAGTTCAAGTCAGGACCTTTTCTGCCCAGAAAAACAGGGGAACCATGGAATTTAAGCTTAGGCCTAGGGAGGCCCAAGCAAGGCCCTTGATACACATCAAGTTTGGGAGTTGCCTAATGATTAGAAGAGTCTAGTGTAGAAGTTTTGGAGGTAAAAATGTAGTGTAAGAGTGTCTAATGCACTCAAGAAACCGTAGATGTCATTCTGAAATTTACCTTAGTAAGCACCTTCATTTACCACATAGTTTTAGAGCATTTATGAGTGAGGCCTAGGTTGACAACTATAGTTGCAAGATAGAATAAAACCAGTAGAGTGAAAGGCCCAAGTGAGGGTCAATAGGTTTTGGATAGTTTAGTAAAGGCACATCGAGTTAAGAGGCCAAAATTTGGAGACTTTGTCTAGTTTAGCGATCAAGTGACTTAAGTTGTGGAACGAGATCATCCAAGCCTAGTGTTGCAATATGGTGTATTTGTGATATTGTTTGGTATTTAAAATATAGTATGTGAGTATATGTTACGACCGGCATTTTATGTAATATTATTTGTGAATAATATTAAGTTAAATAAAAATATATTCAATGCTTGTACGTTTGTGTGAGTGAAAATTTCTGCATTATAAATTTGCTTTGGGTAGTATATGATTTTTCAAAGCAAGAATTTATTTAATTTCTTTATTTTTGATTTATAAGGAATATTCTAAGCTTTGGAAAAATTTTCTTTTAAAAGACATTTTGTACACAAATTTTGAAAATGATTTTTATAAAGTCTCTAAAAATCCAAGTTATTTTATGGTATAAATTTTATAATTTTTGAACTTGTACTTTATTATATAAAAATAAATCTTTGGAAATTAGTTGCTTAATAATTATCAAATTACATGAATAACCTTGCATGCAAACTCTCTTCTATTTAACCAAAGGGCAAAGAAGACATTCTCCACCCCACTAACTCACATTTTGCTAGCCAAATTACCTCCTTGACCTTGCATGCAAACTTGCCTAACTTTAGCTAGAGGGTTACTCTTGTCATTTCCTAAATCCACTCACATTTAGTCTAGTCAAAGACATAAAAACAAAACTAAAGTGATGATCACTCCATTTTTCACTCCACCCTCCCCTTTTCTCCTCCCTCCCTCTCGGCTCAACCCTCACTCTCGGCCATCCCATAGCCGAGGCCCTCCATCCCCTTCATTTCTTCATTCTTTCACCCAAACAATCATCTTATATTCAAGTAATTTTACTCCCTATATGTTATTCTTATATATTTCAAAAGTATAAGAGTGAAAAACCTATGTTTTGACCTTGCATGGTGATGTTTTTGTTAAACTCAAAGTGAACCTCCTTGATTCTTGTGAATCTAAGGCTTTCACCATGAGTTATAGTATCATAGGGTCAAGAATGGCTAGACATAAGAGTGTTACACCTATGCGAATGCTGTTTTTACCCTAATCCATTCGGCCATGACTTGATAGGAGCCGAATGGATGGTGTTTTGTTGCCTTGTTAACATTTTTGTGTATTTTGTGATGATAACATGAATTTTGTAGTAAAGTCTTGATAAAATCCTTTTGCATGCTAGTTGATCATTTAGTTGTAATCCATGTTAGGCTTGCATGTTGAATTATGATAAAAATTTATTTGGAAATCATGTTGTTTTGGTTTGAAAAACCCGAAGGCATGCATGCATGTGGAATTCTCTTAGTTTGTTGTGAAATTTTGATTATTTGGAAAGATTTTGTTAGTGAGCCTTAATTTCAGTAGGAATAATGTGATAATATTGATTTATGCTTCTTGTTGCATGGTAATAATTTGTGGTTATCTTTTATAAAAATATATATCTTGTTGTTTCAAAGGCATGAAGATTTGCGATTTGTTAAGAGTAGTCTCTTTTGTTTTGCCATAGTTGCACCTTAGGTAAGGATGATCTCACCAAGGGTATTTTAAGAAAAAGGGAGTTAGTTCAGTAGAATACCAAGTATAGGTCTTGGTTTAAGTATTTAGTTGTTGTTAGTTGGGTTTGTCAAGTTAAAATCTTGGAAAATGAGAAGTTATAGTTTCTGCAGAAAAATCAGTTTAGTACCCTGAGGTTTAGAGTGAGTTTTGACCATGTCATTGATGTGCACTTTGAGGCCCAAGCCACCAGAAGTTAGTATGGGGAGTATATAATAGGTTTTAGGAGTTGGTTGGAGGTTTGCATGTCATTTGGTTAGGTGCACAAGTAGAATAACAAAATCTGTCCAGCAGGGGACAGTTTTGTTGCAACTTAGAAATAGGGAGATTTGGCCATGTCATGGGTAGGCCCTCATTAGGCCCAATTGGGCCTTAGTTAGAGGGTATGTCAGAGAAGTTTTTCCAACCATAGTTCATAGGATATGAGCTAGAACCATGTGCCACAAGTTAATTCAAGTCAGAGCATTTTCTGCCCAGAAAAACAGGGGAACCTTGGACTTTTAGCTTAGGCCCAAGAAGGCCCAAGCCAGGCCTTTGAGCCACATCAAGCTTATGAGATGCCCTTAGGTCAGGAGAATCTTGTGTAAAAATTTTGAAGAAAAACTTGTAGTTTAAGAGTGTCTAATGCACTCAAGAAACCTTAGTTACCATTCTGAAATTTACACCAGTGAGCACTTTCACTTATCACATAGTTTTAGGACACTTAGAAGTAAGTATTAGGTCGACCACCGTAGTTGTAAGATCGTATAAGGTCAGTAGAACAAAAGGCACAAGTGAGGGTCAATAGGTTTTGGATAATTTAGGAAAGGCACATTGAGTTAGGAAGCCCAAATTCGAAGACTTCGCTTAGTTAGCGACCAAGTAATTTAAGTGGTGAGTCGAGATCATCCAAGCCTAGTGTGGCGTTATGGTGTATGTGATGTTATTTGGTATTAATATACGATATGTGATTATGTGGCTACGTGTGTATATTTAAAAATATAAATGTTGGATATGAATTAAGTGTGTATAGGCCTAAGTGCCATCCATGTTTAATTTCGGGTTGTAAATAGGTTAAGATGGAAAGAATATATTATAATGAGGATTATTATTATTTATGTAGGATCTCGAGACGAGGGAAAACTTGCCTTAAAAGTCGAGTGAAGCTCCAGTTGTTGCTCCTACCAGTCAGACCAGACCAGTCTATCTCAAGGCAAGTGATTCAACTTGACCTTCGTATTTGCTGTAAACAGTTCATATATATATATCGATGCAATTATCCTGAGTCATTTTGGTGTATTTAAATCAAGCGTACCTTTTGTTTATCTTTGAGTTACATAGAGATGCCATGAACCCTCGAGTACATATTGCAAGTAGTTCAAAAGTCTTTCATGATAGTTTAATGCCATGATAAATTAGAGATGCGTTATAATATCTTATTGATCCTTTTGTTTATCATGCTATTGATCCCTGAGAAATCTTGATGTTGCACCCTGATGCTTTGATTCAACTCTTGAAATAACCTCGATAGAAACTTTATCTTGATACCTAAAAGCCAATCATTTCTTAAATACATTCATGATTGTTTGATAACCCTATCCTTACCCTAAAGCTTGATACCCTGTTATATACTGAGCTGATGATCGCTTTCTTTATATTTTAACACCTTTATCCTATTGGAACCAGTGATGCCTATCTTTTGATGTTCTAATACCTATATCTTGTCTACAACCGTTGCTTTAAGCCTAGTTTGGCATTACTCTTTCATCTTATCCAATAGCCTGGCTTAATTTCCTTGTCTAAGTTCTTGTTTATGGAAACCTCTCAATTACCCTAATATAGTAAAGTCTAGTAGATCATGGCCCTGAGATTTAGTGTCATATTTCCAGTGTTTCAAGTTGATCTATAATCCCTTGATAAAAATAATTACAGTCGAAAGAGATTTTGTCATAAATCGGCATCAGTTTTTAAAATGATTAAAATGTGGATTTTTCAGTCCCAAAGGGGGACAAATGTTTTCTTGAATGGTGGATCTGGACTGAGACGCGAGTCCTTTCCACACTTATATTAGGCTTAAAAGTTGCCTAGGGATTCCCAATAATGTTTTAGAACCCAGCGAGGTTCGGGGTTACTTCGCGGCTGATCACCGGCTGTAATCCGTAGCGTCATAAAATGATTTTGATTAAGAATGGTTTTAAAATTTGTTTTGATGCAAGCAAAATGATGCCAACTCACATAAGTTTTATCTCTCGATTATCATTGATTATGTCATTCCATTGTCATTCCTAAAGGTATATCTCGATTTATGCTTTGCGTTGTATTGTTAGCACTTGTTGAGCTTTTGGCTCACTTCTTGCTTTACCCTGATATTACAGCTAACAGCCATGGTTAGATTCAAGCAGACTGCCCGTAAGACCTGTGATGCGGATGCTTATGTTCGAGCCCAGGTAGAATAAGTAATAATAGTTGTGTGAGGACTCGGTATTTGTAATCAGATGTAATAGTTGGTAGTGTTGGGCTGTTCCAAACCCTAAACTGTAAGATCTTGGATTTTGGTTGTGTAGTACTCAATAAAATGATGTAATAGCTATAATTATTTTGCTATTTAAGTTGGGGGTGTGACAGGTTTTGGTATCAGAGCTACGGTTTAGAGTCCCTGAGCAGCCCAAATAGGTTATAGGACTTGTGAGTAGGTTATAGATATTATGCGAGAGAGTAGGTAAAGTAAATTATTATTAATACTCCTCTTATTGGTTGTCAGCAAAGGGCGCATTCCTCGTCATCCTCTGGGTCGGACGACACTATTGCTTTCTCCGTGTATGCTGAGTTGAGGCGCGAGTTCGACATGCTTCAGGGCAAGTACGACCGACTGATAGACCGACTGAAGAACGTGTATCCGGACAGCCGAAACTACGAAGGGAAGCCCAAGGAGCAGATGATTGCGAGACTTGAGACCTTGGTTCGGTACGTTAACACTAAGCTTGAGGAGATGCCAGCACACCGGGACCGTACCAGCCAGTATGTCATTCAGATGGTGGCGGATGAGCTCCAGAGCATTGTGAAGACACTTCGAGAGGAAAAGTCTACCAAGCCCCGTTCAGATGGAGTGGAGCCTTAGTTCTTTCCATTTACCTTTCATGTTGTTGTACTATTAGACTCTATGGAATCCCCAGTTGTTTCCGTCTTTCCTTTAAATAAGCCTGTTATTTCTAGAATCAGACTATATCCCAATCCTATGTACTGTGACCTTTAAAATTTCAATAATTATGTGCTATTGTTCCATTTGCTCTCAACTGTTATTTTATGTTTTTATCATCCTATCTGCTTAATTTGGAAACGTGACCCCATATGTAAACAAGAATGCCATGCGATACCCTCGAATCATTTTATCAATTATATTTGTTATAACACAACTCTTATTTCAGGATCATGCCTCCCAAAAAGAAGAACCCAACAACCACCTCCACCACAGACCCAAACATTCTTCAACTACTGGAAACCTTGCAACAGCAAACCAATGCTATAGCTCAACAACAACTAACTCTTCAACAACGAATTGAAAACCAAGATAACCGTGAGCCATATCAACCACCTGAACCACCAGTACCACCAAGACAAATTGTCACTTTCAAGGTTTTTCAGAGTGTGAATCCACCTGTATTTCATGATACCACTGATCCAGTGATAGCAAACACATGGATCAAGGAGATAGAAAGGGCTTTTGAGTTGGTACAGTTAGGGGACGATCAGAAGACGCTGTATGCCACTTACTTCTTGAAGGGAGAAGTCATTTATTGGTGGGAATCAGTAAAAGCTATGGAAGTCACTCAGCAGATTTCTTGGGAGAGATTTAAGAAGTTATTTCTGGACAAGTATTACCCTAAGTACATGCAGAATCAGATGGAGCTAAAATTTCTTGAGTTAAAGCAAGGGAACATGACTGTACTGGAATATGAGAAGAAGTTCACTGAGTTGTCAAGGTTTGTGACAAAATATACCAGCACTGAGGAAGAAAAAGCAAAGAAATTTCAGCAAGGATTGGAGCCTTGGATCAGAGATAGGGTGGCTATGTTTGAACTTGAGACTTATGCGGGAGTAGTACAGAAAGCTGCTCTGATTGAGAATAATGGGATGCAGTCAAGGAAAGAGAGGGATAACAAGAAGAGGAAGGTTCCATTTTATGGAGAAAAGTCTGAAGCTGGAAATTCGCAAGATCGGAATGTAAAGAGGATTGGTTTCCAGAAGGGCGGAAATTTTCAAAGGAAAGGAAATTTGGGCAAAAGGCAAGAATCAAAAGGGAACAATCAGGCAAGCCAAGGGCAAGTTGGAGAAAACAGGTTCCAGAGGCCAGAATGCAAGCACTGTGGAAGAAGGCACCCCGGAGTATGCAATAAGCTGAGTATGACCTGTTATAGGTGCAATCAGAAGGGACATTTGGCAAATGAGTGCAAGATGCCGAGGCCAGGAGTTACGTGCTACAAATGTGGGAAGACTGGACACATGGCTAGGGAGTGTAAGGCAACAGGACCAGTCAGAGCTCTGATGAACGTGGCAAGTACCAGTGCAAGCGTGCCAGCTGAGGTATTGGCATTACCTCCACCACCCGCACCAACCCCGCAAGCAACAGCAAGGACATTTGATCTAAAGATGAAAGATGCTGTTCAGAATTCTGAGGTGATAGCAGGTACACTTTTACTCAATAATGTCAAAGCCAAAGTATTGATTGATTCGGGAGCCACAAGATCTTTCATATCAGAATCTTTTGTTGATAAGATCCAATGTGATAAAACGGTTATGAGTGAGGTAGTAAATGTGGTAATTGCGAACCAAGAGAAGATTCCTGTGAATCAATTTTGTCCAAAATGTGAGATTGATATTTCGGGATATAAGTTCTCGGCCGACTTGATACTCTTCAAGCTGGGAGAGTTTGATATAATCTTAGGAATGGATTGGTTAGGAGAGAATAGCGCGCAGATAAATTGTAAGACCAAGAGAGTGAATTTAAAGACGAAGAGTGGAGAGAAGGTAGTATTTAAGGGACAGAGGCAAGAGCGACTATTTCTTACAATTATTCAGGCTAAGAAGTTACTTAGAAAAGGTTGTGAGTCGTTCCTAGCATATGTAGTGGATTCAGAGAGAGGCAGCCCCAGCATGGAAGATATTCCTGTAGTTAATGAGTTCCCCGATGTGTTTCCCGACGAACTACCAGGCTTACCACCAGATCGACAAATTGAGTTCGAGATCAACCTTGCTCCAGGCACGGAACCAGTTTCAAAGGCTCCGTATAGGATGGCACCAGCAGAAATGAAAGAGTTGGCGAGCCAGCTACAAGAATTATTGGATAAGGGAGTGATACGACCAAGTACGTCGCCATGGGGAGCACCTGTTCTCTTTGTGAAGAAGAAAGATGGGAGTATGCGTCTATGCATAGATTACCGGGAGTTGAATAAAGTAACGATCAAGAACCGCTACCCGCTACCAAGGATAGATGACCTTTTTGATCAGTTAAAGGGAGCAAAATGTTTTTCGAAGATTGACTTGAGATCGGGATACCATCAATTAAAGATCAAGGAAGAAGATATTCCCAAGACCGCATTTAGGACCAGATATGGGCATTATGAATTCCTAGTAATGCCGTTTGGATTGACCAACGCTCCGGCCGCATTCATGGATCTGATGAATCGAGTATTTAAGAAATATTTGGATAAATTTGTCGTGGTATTTATTGATGACATCCTTATTTATTCTAAATCGGAAGAAGAACATATGCAGCATCTCTGGATAGCATTGGAGATACTCCGACAAGAGAAGTTGTATGCCAAGTTTACCAAATGTGAGTTTTGGTTAAAGGAAGTTCAATTTTTGGGGCATGTTATTGGAAATGATGGAATTAAAGTGGATCCGGCGAAGATTGATGCAGTTATGAGTTGGGAGAGGCCAAGGACTCCTACGGAAGTGCGAAGTTTTCTAGGATTGGCCGGATACTATAGAAGATTCGTCAAGGATTTCTCGAAGATCGCCACACCATTGACCAAGTTAACCAGAAAGAATCAAAAGTTTGAATGGAGTGCAGAATGTGAAAATAGCTTTCAAGAGTTAAAACAGAAGTTGGTAACAGCTCCGGTGTTAGTACTTCCAGATGATCAAGGGAATTTTGTAATATTCAGCGACGCTTCACATAAGGGTTTGGGTTGTGTGTTGATGCAACACAGTAAGGTAATAGCATATGCGTCAAGACAGTTGAAGCCGCACGAGCTAAAGTATCCGACGCATGACTTGGAACTAGCCGCCATAGTGTTCGCACTCAAGATTTGGAGACACTATCTCTATGGAGAAAAGTGTGAAATCTACACGGATCACAAGAGCTTAAAGTACATTTTTACTCAGAAAGAGCTCAATATGAGGCAGAGGAGATGGCTGGAATTGATTAAGGACTATGACTGTTCGATAAATTACCATCCTGGAAAGGCGAACGTAGTGGCCGATGCGCTGAGTCGGAAGGAAAGATTGAATGCAATGATAACATCAAAAGAGTTATCTGAAGAAATCGGAAAATTTGAATTGGAACTTTGTGCTTATGGGAAAGTCAAAGAAGTTTGTCATGCAATGACCTTTCAGCCAACACTACTGGAAAAGATAAAGAAGTATCAAGAGGAAGTAATGGAAAAAGAGAAAAATCAGTTATCTGGAGAAGAGATTAATACTAAAAGGGATGAGCAAGGAATACTAAGGTTTTCATCCAGAATATGGATTCCCCATGTATCTGAATTAAAGAATGAGATCCTCCATGAAGCCCACCATTCGAAATTTTCAATCCACCCGGGAAGCACCAAGATGTATCAAGACTTAAAGAAGAACTTTTGGTGGCCAAATATGAAAAGAGACGTGGCAGAATGGGTTGCGAAGTGCTATACCTGTCAGAAAGTAAAGGCAGAACATCAACGACCAAGCGGATTAATTCAGCCCCTGAAGATTCCAGAATGGAAATGGGAAAACATCGCTATGGACTTTATAGTAGGACTACCACGAACAAAGTCCGGACATGACGCAATATGGGTTATAATTGATCGTCTTACGAAGTCGGCGCATTTCCTTCCAATAAATGAGAAGTCGTCACTGGACAAGTTGGTTCATCTGTATGTGCACGAAATCGTATTAAGGCATGGAGTACCTGTATCAATAGTTTCAGACAGAGATCCCCGATTTAACTCAAGATTCTGGAAGCAATTCCAGGAATGTCTTGGCACGAAGTTGAATATGAGCACGGCGTATCACCCGCAGACTGATGGCCAGAGTGAAAGAACAATTCAAACAATTGAAGACATGTTGCGCAGTTGTGCAATCGATTTTGCTGGAAGTTGGGACGACCACCTGCCATTAATTGAATTTTCATATAACAACAGCTATCATTCCAGTATCGGCATGCCACCATATGAAGCTTTGTACGGGCGAAAATGTAGATCACCAACAAGTTGGGATGAAGTAGGAGAAGGAAGAATTCTCGGCTCAGAATTGGTACAACAGTTGCATGACTCAGTCAAGTTAATTCAGAAAAGGTTGCTTGCTGCTCAAGATAGACAGAGGAAGTATGCGGATCCAGCGCGTAAGGATGTTCAATTCCAAATTGGCGAAGCTGTGTTGCTAAAAGTGTCACCTAGGAAAGGGTTGATAAGATTTGGCAAGAAAGGAAAGTTAGCACCTAGATACGTAGGTCCTTTTGAGATTTTGAGTCAAGTAGGAAAGGTGGCCTACGAGTTGGCCTTACCACCTCAGTATCAGCATGTGCATAATGTGTTCCATGTGTCGTTGCTTAAGAAGTACAATCCTGACGCTAGCCATGTGATAGAATATGAACCTGTAGAAATTCAGGCAGACCTGTCATTTGTGGAGCAACCGGTTAAAGTACTCGACTGGCAAGTAAAGAGTCTTAGAAATAAATCAGTAAAGTTAGTGAAAGTACTTTGGAGGAACCCTAAGGTCGAAGAGTCGACTTGGGAGTTAGAGTCTGATATGCGTTCCCGGTATCCTCATCTGTTCTCTTAGATTCTGGGGACAGAATCCCTTAAGGGGGAGAGGATGTTACGACCGGCATTTTATGTAATATTATTTGTGAATAATATTAAGTTAAATAAAAATATATTCAATGCTTGTACGTTTGTGTGAGTGAAAATTTCTGCATTATAAATTTGCTTTGGGTAGTATATGATTTTTCAAAGCAAGAATTTATTTAATTTCTTTATTTTTGATTTATAAGGAATATTCTAAGCTTTGGAAAAATTTTCTTTTAAAAGACATTTTGTACACAAATTTTGAAAATGATTTTTATAAAGTCTCTAAAAATCCAAGTTATTTTATGGTATAAATTTTATAATTTTTGAACTTGTACTTTATTATATAAAAATAAATCTTTGGAAATTAGTTGCTTAATAATTATCAAATTACATGAATAACCTTGCATGCAAACTCTCTTCTATTTAACCAAAGGGCAAAGAAGACATTCTCCACCCCACTAACTCACATTTTGCTAGCCAAATTACCTCCTTGACCTTGCATGCAAACTTGCCTAACTTTAGCTAGAGGGTTACTCTTGTCATTTCCTAAATCCACTCACATTTAGTCTAGTCAAAGACATAAAAACAAAACTAAAGTGATGATCACTCCATTTTTCACTCCACCCTCCCCTTTTCTCCTCCCTCCCTCTCGGCTCAACCCTCACTCTCGGCCATCCCATAGCCGAGGCCCTCCATCCCCTTCATTTCTTCATTCTTTCACCCAAACAATCATCTTATATTCAAGTAATTTTACTCCCTATATGTTATTCTTATATATTTCAAAAGTATAAGAGTGAAAAACCTATGTTTTGACCTTGCATGGTGATGTTTTTGTTAAACTCAAAGTGAACCTCCTTGATTCTTGTGAATCTAAGGCTTTCACCATGAGTTATAGTATCATAGGGTCAAGAATGGCTAGACATAAGAGTGTTACACCTATGCGAATGCTGTTTTTACCCTAATCCATTCGGCCATGACTTGATAGGAGCCGAATGGATGGTGTTTTGTTGCCTTGTTAACATTTTTGTGTATTTTGTGATGATAACATGAATTTTGTAGTAAAGTCTTGATAAAATCCTTTTGCATGCTAGTTGATCATTTAGTTGTAATCCATGTTAGGCTTGCATGTTGAATTATGATAAAAATTTATTTGGAAATCATGTTGTTTTGGTTTGAAAAACCCGAAGGCATGCATGCATGTGGAATTCTCTTAGTTTGTTGTGAAATTTTGATTATTTGGAAAGATTTTGTTAGTGAGCCTTAATTTCAGTAGGAATAATGTGATAATATTGATTTATGCTTCTTGTTGCATGGTAATAATTTGTGGTTATCTTTTATAAAAATATATATCTTGTTGTTTCAAAGGCATGAAGATTTGCGATTTGTTAAGAGTAGTCTCTTTTGTTTTGCCATAGTTGCACCTTAGGTAAGGATGATCTCACCAAGGGTATTTTAAGAAAAAGGGAGTTAGTTCAGTAGAATACCAAGTATAGGTCTTGGTTTAAGTATTTAGTTGTTGTTAGTTGGGTTTGTCAAGTTAAAATCTTGGAAAATGAGAAGTTATAGTTTCTGCAGAAAAATCAGTTTAGTACCCTGAGGTTTAGAGTGAGTTTTGACCATGTCATTGATGTGCACTTTGAGGCCCAAGCCACCAGAAGTTAGTATGGGGAGTATATAATAGGTTTTAGGAGTTGGTTGGAGGTTTGCATGTCATTTGGTTAGGTGCACAAGTAGAATAACAAAATCTGTCCAGCAGGGGACAGTTTTGTTGCAACTTAGAAATAGGGAGATTTGGCCATGTCATGGGTAGGCCCTCATTAGGCCCAATTGGGCCTTAGTTAGAGGGTATGTCAGAGAAGTTTTTCCAACCATAGTTCATAGGATATGAGCTAGAACCATGTGCCACAAGTTAATTCAAGTCAGGGCATTTTCTGCCCAGAAAAACAGGGGAACCTTGGACTTTTAGCTTAGGCCCAAGAAGGCCCAAGCCAGGCCTTTGAGCCACATCAAGCTTATGAGATGCCCTTAGGTCAGGAGAATCTTGTGTAAAAATTTTGAAGAAAAACTTGTAGTTTAAGAGTGTCTAATGCACTCAAGAAACCTTAGTTACCATTCTGAAATTTACACCAGTGAGCACTTTCACTTATCACATAGTTTTAGGACACTTAGAAGTAAGTATTAGGTCGACCACCGTAGTTGTAAGATCGTATAAGGTCAGTAGAACAAAAGGCACAAGTGAGGGTCAATAGGTTTTGGATAATTTAGGAAAGGCACATTGAGTTAGGAAGCCCAAATTCGAAGACTTCGCTTAGTTAGCGACCAAGTAATTTAAGTGGTGAGTCGAGATCATCCAAGCCTAGTGTGGCGTTATGGTGTATGTGATGTTATTTGGTATTAATATACGATATGTGATTATGTGGCTACGTGTGTATATTTAAAAATATAAATGTTGGATATGAATTAAGTGTGTATAGGCCTAAGTGCCATCCATGTTTAATTTCGGGTTGTAAATAGGTTAAGATGGAAAGAATATATTATAATGAGGATTATTATTATTTATGTAGGATCTCGAGACGAGGGAAAACTTGCCTTAAAAGTCGAGTGAAGCTCCAGTTGTTGCTCCTACCAGTCAGACCAGACCAGTCTATCTCAAGGCAAGTGATTCAACTTGACCTTCGTATTTGCTGTAAACAGTTCATATATATATATCGATGCAATTATCCTGAGTCATTTTGGTGTATTTAAATCAAGCGTACCTTTTGTTTATCTTTGAGTTACATAGAGATGCCATGAACCCTCGAGTACATATTGCAAGTAGTTCAAAAGTCTTTCATGATAGTTTAATGCCATGATAAATTAGAGATGCGTTATAATATCTTATTGATCCTTTTGTTTATCATGCTATTGATCCCTGAGAAATCTTGATGTTGCACCCTGATGCTTTGATTCAACTCTTGAAATAACCTCGATAGAAACTTTATCTTGATACCTAAAAGCCAATCATTTCTTAAATACATTCATGATTGTTTGATAACCCTATCCTTACCCTAAAGCTTGATACCCTGTTATATACTGAGCTGATGATCGCTTTCTTTATATTTTAACACCTTTATCCTATTGGAACCAGTGATGCCTATCTTTTGATGTTCTAATACCTATATCTTGTCTACAACCGTTGCTTTAAGCCTAGTTTGGCATTACTCTTTCATCTTATCCAATAGCCTGGCTTAATTTCCTTGTCTAAGTTCTTGTTTATGGAAACCTCTCAATTACCCTAATATAGTAAAGTCTAGTAGATCATGGCCCTGAGATTTAGTGTCATATTTCCAGTGTTTCAAATTGATCTATAATCCCTTGATAAAAATAATTACAGTCGAAAGAGATTTTGTCATAAATCGGCATCAGTTTTTAAAATGATTAAAACGTGGATTTTTCAGTCCCAAAGGGGGACAAATGTTTTCTTGAATGGTGGATCTGGACTGAGACGCGAGTCCTTTCCACACTTATATTAGGCTTAAAAGTTGCCTAGGGATTCCCAATAATGTTTTAGAACCCAGCGAGGTTCGGGGTTACTTCGCGGCTGATCACCGGCTGTAATCCGTAGCGTCATAAAATGATTTTGATTAAGAATGGTTTTAAAATTTGTTTTGATGCAAGCAAAATGATGCCAACTCACATAAGTTTTATCTCTCGATTATCATTGATTATGTCATTCCATTGTCATTCCTAAAGGTATATCTCGATTTATGCTTTGCATTGTATTGTTAGCACTTGTTGAGCTTTTGGCTCACTTCTTGCTTTACCCTGATATTACAGCTAACAGCCATGGTTAGATTCAAGCAGACTGCCCGTAAGACCTGTGATGCGGATGCTTATGTTCGAGCCCAGGTAGAATAAGTAATAATAGTTGTGTGAGGACTCGGTATTTGTAATCAGATGTAATAGTTGGTAGTGTTGGGCTGTTCCAAACCCTAAACTGTAAGATCTTGGATTTTGGTTGTGTAGTACTCAATAAAATGATGTAATAGCTATAATTATTTTGCTATTTAAGTTGGGGGTGTGACAGTATATGTGGCTATGTGTACTATTATGTTTATAAGGTGATTATAAATTGCATGCATATAGGCCTAAGTTCCATTTGTGTTTAATTTCGGGTTGTAAGTAGGTTGCGTTGGTGAGAATATATTATAATGAGGTTATTATTAATTTTGTAGGATCTTGAGACGAGGGTAAACTTGCCATAAAGGTCGAGTAAAGCTTCCAGTTGCTCCTACTTTCCAGTCCAGTCCGGTCCAGCCTTCTCAACGCAAGTGATTCAACCTACTTTTTAGTTTACACTGCGAATGTGTGATAACTAGTTCTTATATATATGATGCGAGTATCCTGATTTACCTTGTTGTACCCGGACCAAGTGATTCTCAAATCTATCTTCGTATTATATAGAAATGTCGTGAACCCTCAAGTACTTATTGCAATTAGATCAAAAATCATACCATGCTAGTATACCAAAGTAATCGGGATGCCATGATATAATAGAGAATTATTATAATACCTGATTGATCCTTTTGATTAACATGCTATTGATTACTGAGAAATCTTGATTTTACACCCTGATGCTTGATTTAACTCTTGTAAGAACCCCGATAGAAACTTTATCTTGATACCTAAAAGCCAGATATTCTTTAAAGTCGTTCACGATTGTTTGATAACCCTATCCTTACCCTAAAGTTTGACATCCTTATATACCTTGAGCTAATGGTCACTTTCTTTATATCTTAAGACCTCTATCATACTTGTAACCAGTAATGCTTATCTTTTTGATGTTCTAATACCTATACTTTGTCTAAAACCATTGTTTTAAGCCTAGGTTGGCATTACTCTTTCATATTATCCAATAACCCTACTAAATCTCCTTGTCAAAATTCTTGTAATTGGAAACCTTTCAATTACCCTGATAGAGTAAAGTCTAGTGGATCATGGCCCTAAGATTTAGTGAACATAATTCCAGTATTTCAAGTCAATATACAATCCCTTGATAAAAATGTTTACTGTTTAAGAAATTTTATTATCAATCGGCATCAGTTTTTGAAATGATTAAAATTTGGATTTTCATTCCCAAAGGGGGATAAATGTTTTCTTTAAATAGTGGATCTGGACTGAGACGCAAGTCCTTTCCACACTGATATTGTAGGCTTAAAAGTTGCCTAGGGATCCCATTAATGTTTTAGAACCCAGCGAGGTTCGGGATTACTTCGCGACCGGCTGTAATCTGTAGCGTCATAAAATGGTTTTTGATTAAGATATGATTTTGAAAAAGTTTTTGATTCAAGCAAATGATGCCATCACCCAAAAGTTCATCTCTTGTTATTTTTAATTATATCTTCACATTGTCATTCTTTAATATATATCTCGATTTATGTTTTGTATCGTATTGTTTAGCACTTGTTGAGCATTTGGCTCACTACTTGCTTTAACCCTGATATTACAGCTAGCAGTTATGGTTAGATTTAAGCAGACAACATATAAGACTTGTGATGCCGATGCGTATGTCCGAGCTGAGGTAGAATAAGAGATAGTTTTGTGTGAGGACTCGATATTAAAACCAGTTGTAATAGTTACTAGTGTTGGGTTGTTCCAAACCCTAAACTGTAAGATCTTGGATTCAGTTGTATTTACTTTCTTTTAATTATTGTAATAGTTATATATTATGTATTGTTAAGTTGGGGGTATGACATGGTATTTTAGTTCTGACCGAATTATCATCCTGTTTTTCCTGGTCGTGGCCTATTTCGACTAGGGCTATTCGATCAGGATTCCTAACTGAAATTCGGTCAGGATTTTTGACGTTGATTATGATTTTTCTAACCGAATAAAGGTCCCTTAATTTCTGCTCGTGTTGTGCTTCGATCAGGAGTATTCGACCAAAATTCCTGACCTAAATTCGATCAGGAATTGTCCTGTTGACCTCAGTTTTGAACGAATAACGACCAATAATTTTTGATCGAAGGTGATTTCGATTAGGACTATTCGATTAGAAATCCTGACCTATTTTAGGTCAGGAATTTTGATAAACAATTCTTTTGGCCCATTATTTTTCCGAGTTTTTATTTTTATGGCTCCGATTTTTTCTGGGCTTTCATTTTGATGGACCCAATTTTTTCTGGGCTTTCATTTTTATGGGCCCAATTTTTTCTGGGCTTTCTAGCCCAATATCCAGAATGTTCTGGAATCTCGCAGCATCCTTTAAATTATTTATCAATATTTTATTTCAGAATTCTCTAGATCCTTCTAGAGATGTCCAGGTTTAGGCCCAAATGGGCTTTTGACCGGCTATAGCCGGTTAAACTCCCCCTTCTACCGGCCCAATGACCGGATGGGAGTTGTATATATATGTAGGAGGGGAGTGTGATTTCTTTCACACTTCTCATTCCATAATTCATTTCTCATTTCTCAATTCACTTCTCCAAAGCTCTCCCCCTCTCTCCCTTCTCTTCCAGCCTCCAAGAATTTTCCGGTAAGAAAACAGCCCTTTCCCGGTTTCCTCTCTCTTCTTCCTCAGCCTCAAGTTCTTCTTCTTCCTTCACTAATGGCGAATAAAAGTTTTGAGAGGGCAAATAAGATCGCTTATGCTTCCAAATGAGGTAATGAAATCGAAATCCGCTCTTCTTATATATCATTGCTAGACATGAGTAACACTAGGGGATGAATACCCGTCTAATGCCCATTTAGATTCATTTGATTACTATAATAAGTGCTACAACGTAGATGCCATTAACAAGCTTAACACAATATACAATGTTCGTCCCGCACGTAGGATAGTTTCTGCTGAAGGTGGTGATCGTACATGCCACTGAAAGCCCAAAACTATTTTCATCTATGCAGATGCCCTTAATGCTGGGGTTAGGTTTTCATTTAATGAGTTCATTCCTATTTTATTAGTATACTTACAAATTAATCCTTGTCAGCTTCCTCCTAATGCTTGGAGAAACATTTTATGTTTCATGGTCTTGTGTCTTAGAAGCGATTTCCCTTTGTCAGTAGCTGTTTTTAGGAAAATTTTCCAGTGTTACAATAGTTCACAAAATTCCTGTGGCTTGGTCTATATTAGATAGAGGCCCAAATGCAAAAAGATTTTTAACAGTGCATCGATCCTTGATAATAACCAACATTGGAGGGATAGCTTTGTCGGGCTTAAGTGGGAGAATGGAGACTGGGGCACCCTCTTTAGATCTTCGTTCAGGAAGGTCATCGATGGTAGCTATGACGCCCTCTAAACCCGGGTCAGAAGTTTGGGGCTCACAACACACACACCACAATATATAAACTTGTATATAAAATATTATATGCATTGACCCTTCTTTACACAAACACGGATCGCAACAAGTTAAAGTATAAAAACAAGCCACAATCTTAACTTTTATTACATCATACCAAATCCCAACTAATTCAATTTACAATGGCTAATGATATCGTACTTACAATCTTGCATAACTCATCTACCATATAAGGCTCCTGTTAGCGATCCAACTTACCCTGGAATCCTAGCTCGCACACTGGACTGGGAATTCTCGTTACCAAAAATTTTCCTTTTCAACTGTTGAAACATAAAAAGGTTTGCAAGAGTGAGCTAACTAGCTCAGCAAGTCATAATAGCCATTAAAGAGGTTAAACAATAATCAATTGAAATGGTTCAGAAGAATCAAGTTTCTAAATACGCAATGATTAGAATTGGATATTCACTTTTCATTTTAAAAACCAAGGTTAGGCTGCTGATCAGTCACACACTAACCCCGAGCAAGGCTCCCAGCTTTGCTCTATATACTGGATCCAAGGCACTCATTGGCCTATTATTCCGACCACGAATCTGGTCCACATTTATAAAATCATCTAATTCTAAAACAATTCAATATGATAACCAATGTAATTCAATAAGCTGAATAATAAACAACATTTATCTTAAAGCATGGGGTAATTCATAATGCCATGAAGGTATAACAAGGAATTCAAAAAGATTGGCTTTCAATTAAGGAAAGAATCAGAAAGTAGAAGACCAAAGGTTCAAGGGTTACAAGAATTGGTCTTCTGTTAAACAAGGAATAAGAGTTGGTATGTCAAGCAATTCAATATTAAAAATCAGTATGTGGTAGATATGTATTTGTGGAGTAGTATCGTATGTGTTTGGCTCATATCTGAGAATTCAATAATCAATGGTTTATGAAGAATAAGGCTTACGACTCAAGATCAATAAGAATCAGGGTTCAAGGTTGAATAGTTTAAAGCGCTTGCAATATAAAACAAGAGTTATTTTGAATAATAGCAACATGTTATGAGAAAGTTCAAAAATATTTGCAATATATCTTGAAGAAAGGTTCAGAAGTACTTGCCTTATCACCGATGATTTCCAACTTTACTTGTACCCATCTAACAGTTTTACTTTTCCATCACTTTCCTTCTTTTTCTATGCCTTGCTTCTTTTCATCGATCATTTTCTTATCTTTTTCTACACTTCAGTTCTATTTACTGATCACTGTCTTTCTTTTCTATGCCTCGCTTACTCTGTTAGACATCATAAGTATCTATCAATACTCAATCTCATATTATTCAAATCGTCACATAGACATCATAAGCTTTTATCTACCCTTCGTTTCACCCAAATCCGATATACGGATTAAATGTTATGACTAAAACAGTCAATAATAACCACATAGGCATATAACACATTAATCAGATAGCACATAGCACGCAAGATATTCGATCAAAATAATTTTTCAAAGAAGATTCGGGGTCAAAATGATTTTCCAGGTATTTAATATGAATTTTTGAATATTTTTCGGAATTTAAACGGGACTCCGAATAATTTTATAATTAAATAATAGGGTTCGAACACCCGAATCTGACTTTAAAATAATTTTATAATAATTATCGAGCCTTGAAAATAATTTAAAATAATATTTTAAATTTCAAACTATTTTTCAGGATTTTTTTAAATCAATTTTAAATAATTAAATAAAATTATTGAATCAATTAAAATTAATTCATAACTAATTAAATTAATTAATCAATTAATTTTTAAATTAATTGACTAATTAAATAATTAATTATCAACTAAAATTAATTAATTAAATAATTAAATAATTAAGATTTATTTGTAAATTAAAAATAATTTTCAGAAATTAAATAATACATTTTTTTTGAATTTAAATAACTAAAAAAAATTTCTGAAAATAATTTTAAAAAAATACATTTTCCGAAAATAATAAAACAGAAATCCGATTTTTAAAATTTTTAAAACTGAAATCAAATTTTTAAAAGTTTTTAAAACAGAAGTATTAAAAATACAAGGCTTGCAAAACCTGGGTACTAAACTGTAATTTCTACAGTTATCTTCCCCGGTTGCCGGAGACGCCATGGTCGTCGGCCTGAAGTTTTTCCGGCGACCTGGTTTTCTGCCCAGTTTTACATTAAATCAACAGGGTTTTGTTACCCTCGTTCCCAGCAACTCATTCATGCAGATTATTCGATCAAAACGTTGTTAAATTATCCAGAAAATTCAGTCAAAGTTCCCGATGCCGCCGTTCTGTATTTTCCGGCGAGACTCAATTAGGACAACTCAGGAACCGTCTGTTAGCTAGCTATACATCATTTGATTGGTTTTTCCACGATCTACACAATCATGCAATCTATTTCATCTAATAACCCCTAACAAAGAAACTCCTAATTTCCAAATTATATGAGTAACAGATGGTCAAATAATTAATAATTCAACAAATTTAATCATAAAAAAATCAACAACGCGGAAAATAGGAGAATTAATTAGCTAAGATCGGATGTCCTCGCCTGTTTACTAAAGAAAATCATTGGAGAAGTATGTGAAACTGGGTGAACCCAGATTCCTAGAATACACAAGGGAAGTGTCCGGTTTTTAACACACTACGATCTCAATACTCATAAAATAGATATTTTAATGGTATCAATAAAATATTAACCGCAGGTAAATCAATTAATCAATCCTACCCGGTAAATACATGAGGGTGATGGTTAAAAGTACCGACTTTTCGAAAGGATTGTAGAAAAATAACGATTTCTGAATGACATGGTTGTAAATACTGGATGGAAGACACATTCATCATTGGGGTACTACATAATACACATTTGTGTCCGGCGTATAGTTTGTTATTCATTTATAATTAGGGTATTGTTTAAAAAAAATTCACCTAATACGCAAATAGACATGGGGTATCATGAAGAATACCCAAGTGAAGAATACGTACTTCTCAAACACCCAGATGCCATATGCGTATTTCTGACTTACTTGATCCACATAACTCACCAGCTACAAAATTTCTATATAATATACCAAATTTCTATATGTTATTAAAATCATTTTTTAACATATAATATACCAAATTGACCAGAAAAATATTATCTACACAATGGAATCATCAAATCATATCAACAACATCAAGAATAATTTTTCATAATTTAATCTTTAATAAATTTGAAATAAAACAATTCAGTAAGTAAAATACCTTGATTTCTGCATCAAAATAGATGGTGGATTCAGAAAGAGGTTTTCGAGAGTTTTGTTTTGATATATTGCACGCCCGAATCGGAATTCGATAACGTCTCCGTTTGTGCGATTGATTTTCAAGAACGCAGTATTAATTCGATGTTTTCTCTGTATTTTACGGGATTTTACTGACTGATTATGATTATACGAATAAAATGAAATAATAAAAGGGCTATATATATTTATGGAATATTGGATCGTGTTGGATCGTTTTGGATCGATAAACTAGTTGCTTAGCCGCTAAGTAACTGCAAAAACGATATGATTTGGTACCTGTATTGAATAATTATCCAAACCAGGCTTTTTATAAAACACTTTATATGAAAATAATGTAATAATATCCCATCTTTCGAGAATACGGGTTTTGTTGATTCACCGAAATGATTATCGTATCGAAAATCTTGCGACGGGCAGCACACAGGTCAAACCGTAATCCGGATTGAAAAAGTCAAAACACGGAAAATGTCCGGAATTACCAGATTAGGTTAGGAATGAGTTTTCGGGAGAGCTTCGGGTTGTAAAAACGTAAAAATTGTTGAAGTTGGACGATTCTCGGCTTTATAACATAATTTTGTAATAATTAATAATTTTATAAATCAAAATAAAATTATATAACAGTCCAGAAATTACTAGAAAAATACCGTAATTATCTATATTTTATTCTGGTCATAATAAAATTAACATACTTATACTTTACCACATATAAGCATCCACATATCCACACCAATCATTAGATAATTTACCAAAAATCATATAATAATCACATAAAAATCATTTATTGATAAAAATAATTACACGCAATATCCCGGATATTAAAGTAGCCTCAAATCCATTTACCTTACTCCCGAAGAGACTATCATTTATGATAAGCTCACCAAGGATAATGGCGTAACTCCCAGCTGGACTTTATTAGAGGAGTTTTCCCTGATCCATGTGAGGCTTCCCTCAGTTTCTGTGCAGGGTATTTTTCTTCCCTTCTTATTTTCATTTCCTTTCATGCATTATTGACACCACATATTCTTGTTTTCCTTCATTTTTGCGGCTACTAAGGAAATCAATGAAGATAACCTGCCTGTCGTTGAGGAAACAGCGAGGATGAAAAAGGCCTGGCTCGCAGGGTTGGATACCTGGGGAAAGGCTTTGGAGCCTAGCTTTTTGGGGAAGTATAAGGAGCCTATGGTGGAGGCTTCTTCAGGGGGGACTGAAACCCTAACTGCTCCTACTTCTGCTGTTGTTCCTGCTATTTCTGCTACCGGTGCTTTCCAGCCATTCTGATGGTTCCATAGAGGGGATACCATGGTTAGATCCACGAAACACGCATGGGATTGGTCCTACTACTCAGTGACCCCTAAGGACTTCACCAATATCATAGCGGGTGCGGATTTGGAGAAAATAAAGCTTATGGGCGCTCATTCCTTGGCCTCGGTATGGTATCTCCTTTAAACTCCTTTTTCCTTTATATACTCGTAGCTTTCTATTGCCTTATGCTCTTTGTTTATCATTTTGTTTCAGTCCAACGCTTATTTCCAAGTGGCTGTAAGGCAAGCCGAGTCATGGAAGAAGGCCTCGGATAATGTGGACAACGCCCTCAAGAGGCAGTAGAGGAAGTACGCTTCGTTATAGAGAAAGATGATGTACACAGAGGAAGAGCTAGGAGAAGCAAACGCTGAGCTGGTTACTCTGAGGGCCGAGAAAGATAGAGCGATTGATTCTTACTTGGACTCGGAGGAGTTTACTCAGTCTATGAGGATCAGGGATGACACGGTGTTCCCTGGATTTTTAGGACTGGCTGGGACACGGCCCTTGGGACCGTGAACGAGGCTTGTCTCAACATTAACCCGGCGGACTACATATGTCTCGATGTTGAGACTCTACTGCAGAGGTTTCGTATTTGTGTAGTTGTATCAGATGACATCCCTCAGGATCCACTTCTCCCTCCTCCCGAGTCATCTTCTAGGCCTACAACAGCTGATCACAGCTCTTTTTCCTCCGAGACCGGGATTGCTGTGACATCTAGCGAGAGCGGAGTGGATGATGACATGGATGCTGAGGGCACCTCTGCTCCTTAGAGTTTTACTAGCCCTGTGTGGATTATTTATCTTATTTTATCCTTGAGATTATCTTGTTTATTGAACTTTGTATCTCTTATTCGAACTTGGTTTATTTATCAAACTTTATGCTCTTATTGGAATTCACGCATTTAGTTCATTTGTCATCCCATAGGGACTTAATATCATATTCTGGAAACTTCATAAATTTCATAAATTTTTGGGATTCATCCCTTACACAAGTCTTAATAAACCTCAAACTTGACAAAGTAGTCTTATAAAACTAAAACATGAAATCCTAAACAAGCAAAGCTTCAAGGTGCTTTTCAACCTACTTGTCATTTTGACAAGTGAGAAACATGCTCATCCATATTACACATAGTAAATTTTCAGGTTCCGTGCGTGCCGGATTCTTGGGACTTCAAAACCATCCATAGTCTCTAGCTTTTAGGGTCCTCATCCTTGAACACTTTTCACCTTTTATGGCCCTTCCCAATTTGGGGTGACTTTTCCCTTCTGCCCTACACTAGAAGCTTCCACCTTCCTCAGAACCAAGTCTCCTTGCTTGAAGAACCTTTCTGTCACCCTTAAGTTATAGTAGTAAGAAGACTTCTTCTGATATTCCACTATCCTGGCATGTGCCTCACCCCGTACTTCATCAATTAGATCCAGGGCTAACCTATTTCCTTCTTCATTTTCTTTAGCATTGTATGCTTGAATCCTTGGAGACGAGTGTGATATCTCCGTGTGATATCTCCATAGGAAAAACCACCTCTGCTCCATACGCCAATATAAATGGTGTTGCTCCGGTTGTGACTCTACAAGTAGTCCGATAAGCCCAATGTATGGGGAGTATTTCATCCACCCAATTATTCTTTGATTTCCTGATCCTCTTCTTTAGACCATCTAGGATTATACGATTTTCCACTTCTGCTTTGTTGAGTGGCATTTATGACACTTTATAACACTCCATAAACCTTTGAATTGGTGTTTGTACTCAAGTTGTTAGTGTTTTTAACGTGTTTTTATAGTGTTTTTGCATTTCAGGCATTTATCAGGAATCCAGGTGAATTGGCATTGTTTTTATGCTAATTTGATGTTAGGAAGGTGTCTGGATTAAAAGCTCGTGAAAAGACCAACTCAAATCAGAAAGAAAAGAAGAATTCAGAAAATTCTCCAGGGAGTCAGCGCGCCCGCGCTGTGATAGAGTGCGCCCGCGCCCAAATAACAGAAACTCAGCGCGCCCGCGCTGGTCAAGTGTGCGCCCGCGCCAGGCCGAGATAAAAGAATTTTGTTTCAACTCTGATTTTGATCCAGAAGACTTCTAATTTGCATGGGCTGCTATATAAACATAACTTATGCTCATTTTTAAAAAAAAGACGTACCAGAGCTTAAGGAGAAGGCTTAAGAAGACCGTAGAGCATAATTCAACCAAGGCGAAGAAGAACTAGTTTATACTTGTGATTCTTTGTTTTACGTTGTATCTTTGGATGCTAGTTTTCTTATTCGTGAACCTGTACTCTTGTTTCGTACTTGTTTTATTATATATTTTTATAAAGAGTACGTTTATTATACCATACTTTCATCGGAACCCACATTGATGATGAGTCCGATTATGGGATAATCATTATCGTGGGGTTCTAACGGATTTATTTATGGATTTATTTAGTTAATTTATTTCGATGCCTTAGTGTGTGGTGATTTTATGATAACCTAGTATTGGTTGTGCTTATTCGTCTTATGAGGGTCGCGAACTTATAAGATAGCATGTTAATCTTTAATGAAGCAAAAGTGAAATTAAGGGTTTAGAACTTGCCAAGATAACATAGGTTCATGTATTTGTTATGCATGATTTATAGGTAATTTTAACCATCTTACTTGCCTTATGTAATCATGATAGATAACTTGTGCATTACACCGTTATGTTATCAAATTCTATAGACATATAGGGTCTCAATATAATTAGTGTCTATTCAGCTTCTATCTCTTTTGTGGATGTCTGGTAGTATGGTATTCGTACAACGAAAGTTGGCGTTTATCAGTTTCGTGTTATCTGATTAGTGTCATCACCATTACTTACTAAGGTTTAGAACAAAAAGGCTGTTGAATGAAGTATTTAATTAAGTTAGAATCCCATGTCTATGTCATATAGTATTCAACTCTCTTTACTCTCCTAGTTAATTTTCTTTAGTATAACCTCTTATTAATATTAGTTATTAACAACCTCACTTTGTGATTCATCTTAGTATTGGATAATAACCATACCATTGTTGTATGGATACATTGATTAAAGTTAACCTAAATGTAACGAATGGGAATTTCGTGACGTAATTAAGTGAATAAAGTATGATTTTATGGTATAATGATAAATTATGTGATTAAGTGATGGTTAATTGTCTTTATTGTATATTAGTATCTGAGAGCGTAGATAGATGCGTTCCAATTTAAAGAGTCAGCTTAGGGGTTAAGCTGTGTTACGGGCCGTCAGGTAGAACGGAACCCGTCTTAAAAAGGGATTAAAATGTTTAAATGTTAAATGTGTGTGTTTATGTGAAATGGAATGTTTAAGTAAGTATTGCATTCTAGTGATGTGTCGGTTGGTAAAGGTAATTGTGAAGCGTAATTAAAATGCTGAGCGTCGGGCCGTCAAGCAGAACGTGACCCGGTACGCGAAAAGAGAAATAATGATAAATAGGGAAATTTATGATCAGACATGAGTTGTGATGTGCAAATATATGTGCTTGCTTGTCTGTAAGCACGATTACGTGATCTGTTAATTTTTCAAATGGATCTAAGAGAATTATTCGATTTAAAATAAGGTTTATTGAACCTTTATAAATTTTTATAAAATTATTCGAGAATGGTCAAGGAATGAAATTTGTTTTGTCATCTTCAAAATAGTCCTAGAGACTTTCTAAAAATGATTGGCATATTTATTTCGTGATCGTTGTATTTTAAAATGATTTTATGGAGTTAAAATGCTATTTCCAGCGTAATTTTATAAAATCCGTAACTAATCGACCGTTCGCTCAAAAATTATTCTGAAGATATGGCTGGAAAGCTAATTTCGAGATCTACTTTTTAAAATTTTATTCTTTGCATTCCCATCTTTTCTGAGAGGGTTGTTCATTTATCAAAATTATTTTTTTGAAATTGGAATTAAGGAATAAAGGGAAAATCCAAAAAGCTAATGGGTAAAAGACATTTATACCCTTGGCTACTCACTATATAACCTCACTCCCCTCCCCTCTTTCTTTTTCCTCACCCGGTTCACTCTCTTTTTCTCTCATCTCTCTCTCGGCTTTCTCTTTTCTCTCTCTCTCTCTTGGTATAATCTCTCTCTCTTCTTGTTCCTTCCATAACCTCCATTAAAATTCAATCTTGAATCAAGATTTAAGCTTCTTATACTCTAAAGATGCAAGAATACACTTGCATGTAGGTGTATATGTATTGTGTGTGTTCGATGTGTGTATATTCACCGAGAACCTCTCGGTTCTTGTTGTTCTTGTTGTTGTTACCTTGTTTAAGCATGATTTCTAGAAAATAAATGATATCTAAGAAGTGCATGTTAGTTATTTTGAGAAATTGATGGAAAATCGGGGGTTTTATGGTTGGACACCCTCGAATGAGGGCACCACCGTGAAGCCACCGCCACCGGTGATGAACTCCGGTGAACCGGTGGTGAGTGATGATGTTATTACTGAGCTCCAATAGTTACAAAACTTAATTTTGGTATTTGCATGTGGTGATTGCCTAAAATTTCTCTATGCATGTGTGTTTCTTTTGAAAAATCTGAATGGATCTTATGGTTAAAAGAAGGTTAAGTTGATTTTTGTGAGTCTATATGCTAATTGCATTAGTTACTTTCGAGGATCGACATGAGAATTTGGGTGCATGTTAAGATATAGCTTTGCATGTAAGCGTTCAAGTTAAAAATGAGTTAAAGAGAATAAGAGTTGGATTGATCTTAAGTTTTTATGCAATTTTGATATATGCATGTCAATGTGTGATTCTTGGATTGTGATTTGTGGTTATAGCCGAATGAAAAATAGGCATAAAAAGGGATTGATTTGATGCTAAGTGAATGCATGTGTGATTTTTAGAAATTATGTGATTTATGTTCGAGTTTTGGTTCGAATTGGATGATGAAAAGGGAAGAATTGAATAGTCATGATATAAGGCTATATAAGTGATATAATAACTTAAGTAAAGAGTGAAAGTGCAAGGATTAAATTATATATGTCGTATTCGCATCGTAATGCGTGATTCGAAGTCTATATGGTTAAAGTATTCGAGTTATGGTATAGACATGTTGTGTGAATATATTTGAGTATATATACCCTTAGGGTACTACGATTAAGGAAAATATTAAGCGTTCTGGGAACGTCAAGTGGGAATCTAATTAAAGTTTTGGTTTTGATTGTAGATTCGTAGCGTGATGGCATTCAGGCTAGGAAAGGGAACGGTATACTAGGTGGAAGTAGTTCAACCCTTGTGAAACCGGAAAGCGAATTCAGGCAAGTAACTCTATATACTTGTGTAAATGGTTATAAAGAGGATATTGTTCATGCCATGTAGAGTATTGAACTTTTATAGTAAAGTACCCCTATTATTGATTCTTGAGATACCTTGTCATTGATCTTGTGAACTTGTCATTGATAGTTTATTGATCCAGCCCTTTTGTAAACTTTTCTTATTCTTATCACTTGTTATACCATGAACTGTTGTTGAAAGGAATATGTCCTAAGTCCAATCATGTATGAGGATTTAGGAATAACTTTTATGTAATCTGTTTTGATTTCATTGATATTAATAAAAGACTTGTTTTGTTTTTATTACGGGCTCTATCTATTTAAGTGTTTAAATAAGATATACCATAGTTTAGAGTAAAGCTTTTTATGGATTATGATGAGATCATAATAGTGAGACCTAAAAAGATGATAACTCTAAACTTAAATAGTTCCTGGTCATAGGATTACTTACTGGTAATTAATAATCTGCAAAGATCGGTACATACTATGCTTGCTTCATTATGAAGGATGTCTGTTCTCATAGACATTTGTGTGGTGACACTATAGTTAGTATGTAGGTGCTTATTATAGAATAAGTTCACTGAACATGACTCGCACAGCTGAACAACTGATGGAGTTCACTCACATGTCAGCAGTTGTTCATATAGTGATAGTTGTACAAGTATCCTTAGACTTGAGGTCATCATAGTCATCTTATGTACACTGAACTATGCTTTGGTTTAGTTCTTAGTCTCTAGGGACAATTATTAGGGCTCTTCTGGGTATAGGAATTTGTACACGAAGATAGTGTATGATCAATAAAGGATCTACCCCTTCCAGTGAAGAAAGCGAATGTTCAAGGCTGATCCATTTATGCTAGTTCAGGAATCTCTGGCCAGAGTGAATAAAATTAGAAAGGAGTTTCTAATTTGTATAGAACTACGCATAGTAAATGGTAAGCAAGTGATTGAATTAGATAGGCTTGACACGAGATCCATGCCTTGTATTTAATCGAGACATTGTAGGGTAGAAGGAGTTTATTATACGGTAACTATTCACTGAATAGGTTCTTGGTATTCTAAGCAGTGAATTCATATTATCCGGATAGTCGCGATATGCTGAGAAGTATCCCTCACGATGTAGAATAAATGTGATTAATTAATTAATCATATTTAATAAATTAGAGAATTTATATAAATAATGATAAAATAGTTTTATTATTATTTATTTCTACTACCGACTTAATATTGAATCTACAGGGTCACACCATAAAAAGAGAATGATTTAATGGTGGAGGAATTAATTAATAATGGCTAAATAATTATTTATTTGTGAAATAAATAATTAATTGGCAAATTTAATAATTGATTAAATGAGATTTAATTGATTATAAATTAATTAAGAAAAGTTCTTAATATTATTAATTAAGGATTTAATTTTTGGAAATTAAATCAAGAGAGAGAATTATTTCCAAAGTGTTTAGAAAAAGGATTAATAATTAAAAGGTGTTTTAATTATTAATGAGAATAATAAATGGGATAATAATAATATTATTTATGGGAAAATTTCAGCTGAAAATTTTGCCTATAAATACACTATTATAGACCCTATTTTATTCCAACCAACATCGAACCCCAAAACCCAAAAAGTTTGGAAAATCCAATTCTCTCCACCTCCTTCCTCCTCCTTAACATCGTTTTCTTGGTGGATACCGGTGGAGTACTTCACACTTGAGGAGCAACTGCTAAGGATCTCTGATCGTTGTCTCCGAATTAATTTTAAAGGTTAGATTCGATCCCTCGAAATTTTTATTCATGATCTGTATGCTTTTATTTGGATTTTGTATGTGTAAAAGTGTTTTGTCAAGCTCCCGCTGTGTTTAAAATCCAACAATGGTATTAGAGCATAGGTTGTATGCATATAGATCTGTGATAAAAATTTCAGATTTTTATGTGCTTGTATGAATTAATTATGAATTTTACAAGTTATATCATGGATTAATTTTGTCTGATGAGAAATCATTTCTCATAATAATTTTGAATATTGATCTGGGTTCTACAAGTGTTGTAGATCGTCTGGGTATTTTTTTCATAATTTTAGGATGTATAGATTTTTTATTATGAATTTTTGAAGTTGTTGCAATTAAAATTCGTAATTAAATAAATCTTATATATATATATATGAATTGTATATATTATACTTCTGCTGCTGTACTACATCTGTGTGTTTGTCTGCTGTTGAAACTGTGATGCACGGAAAAAGGTACAGAGACTGACAGGCACAACAACCGAGAAAAGGCGGCGGCTGCTGAAAAAAAAAAATAGGGGTGTAACGCATTCCGGGAATGCGTTACACACCTGTGGCGCATTCACGGAATGCGTTACACCCTTTAATGGCTTAAAAGGGGTGTAACGCATCACCGGAATGCGTTACAGGGCTTGTAACGCGTTCCTGTAATGCGTTACAGCCCGTCTGTTGATTTTAAAATTGATTTTCCGGGAGTTTCGTAACTCCGTTTTGGGCGTGCAATATACCGTTGGATTCGTTTTTCCGAGACGGATCTAATGGAGTGATCAGTTTTAGTTTATATAAAAGTTTTGAACTGTTTATATTTCCATGAAGTGTTTTAAAGATGTTTTTGACTGTTTTAATTGCTTTTAATTGCTTCATGTGATACATAAAGATGTATAATGCTTAGACTAATGTGCTAGATGGTGTAACATGCCTACCTTGATGTTTATTCATGTTTATATATGTGATATATGCTTAGTTTATCATGCGATGATAGATTTAGGTGAACTTAAATGAACATAAGGCGTTTGTTAGATAACCTAGTATAGTGAAATTGTTTCATAACCTTAATAACAATATTATGAATACAATCATGAGATTCTTGTGTTTGTGAAACATGTAATTGAATATGAATTTTCGATATGAGAGAAAGGATGATTCTGTCAACAACAGATTTCTATCTGTAAGAAAGGGTTATTAAGTGACGCCTCTTGACAATGCTCCACCCGATCTGGGAATCATCTGATTATTGATTATTGATTTGAAATATTTAATTTAAAAGGAAGAATCTCTTTATAATATGATTATGATTGTAACGTAATACAATCCCTCTAAAATTAAATAATATCAAGTAGTAATTGGCCAATGATACAACGGGCTTGTGTCGGTCATAGCCTTCCAACATGATAGAAAAGTAGTTCTTATTTTTGAATCATTGTCGGTTCGTGCTACAGCCGAGGGCTTTGATTTCAAAATAAGAAATACTTGTCTATTACATAGAGATGTGTACATTGAATAAGAATCTAAAGGTCGGTACGTGCTACAGCCGTGGGCCTTTGGGGACTGATTCAACTGTACGGAATGTTGGGTTAGACTTGACTTAGAATATTGAGTTTGTCGTGCTACAGCCGAGACTCAATTATTCAAGAGGCTAAAGTTTGATTAGGGAATAACATGAGATGTAATTGATAAGAGTTGTCTGCCTATTGAACATTGCATGGCGGTTCGTGCTATAGCCGGGGTTGTGTAATGGAATGTAGGATCCCTATTCCCACTAGCATTATGAATGCTTAATTTTTCACGTAGGGGGTTGAATAAATTAGGAAAACTAGTGGGAGCCACTTATGAATAAAGACCCGATTCATATAGTGTTTTGAAATGAAATCGAATATTTGCTAAGTGTTGTTATGTGTTTATCATTTACAGATTTACTTTGTACGTTATGTCTTCTGCACTATCACTCAGGAGCATACTAGATGCTCACAAATTGACTGGTCCTAATAATGCTGACTGGCTTCGAAACTTGAGAATTGTTCTCAGGATTGAGAAGCTGGAATACGTGATTGACTCACCTAAGCCTACTGAACCTACTAGTGATGCACATAATGATGAACATGTTGTGTATCATAAGTGGATAGATGATGCAAATGTTGCTCAATGCATCATGCTAGCTTCCATGAATATTGAGCTACAGAAGCAACATGAGCATATGGATGCTCACACTATCCTCATGCATCTATGAAAGGCATATGTCATAGCCTACTCGTTTATTCGAGTATTTAACTCAACTCAAATAAGAATTTAATAAGTAAATAGTGGATTAATCATCAGAGAGATCTCACAATGTAACATCTGTCAAAGAATAAAGAAACATTGTTCATCTGCAGACTTGAAGATTCACTGGAAGAAGTTCAAGAATTTGATCATGCCTCATTGATATAAATCAAGATCGTGGATTTAATCAAGTGACAGAGATCTCGTCAAGGTATCATTTATTACAAGGATTCAATCAGAATATAAAAGTCAAGACATGAAGAAACGTCACGAAAGTTAGTCACTCATGAACCAGACAGTACATCGAGTGTCAGCATTGAAGTGGCGGAATTGATTCATAAGTCTCAGTGACTTTCAGAAGATTGTCAGAAGAATGGATGCTGCTTAGGGTTAGTATTAATTCTCTATTAATTAATTAAGTCATATAATTTAATTAAGAAAATAAATTATATCTGCAAAGATTAATTTATTGATTAATTGAATTAAATTGATTAATTAATTTAGAATTAATATTAAGGATTTACAAGATTTTAATTGGTTTAAAATCTGCTTAAATTCAGCAAGACAATTCATTTGAACTAGTATGACAATCGGTATGACAATTGATAGTCATACCGAAAGTCATGCCAATACATTTAATTGTCTTATTAGAATTTCTGTTTAGATTAAAATCAGTTATTAATTCAGCAAGACAATTTATTTGAACTAATATGACAATCGGTATGACAATCTATAGTCATACCGAAAGTCTTGCTAGCTCATTTTTAATTGTCTTGCTAGTTGTAAACATTGTCCTACCGAAAGTCTCACAAGCTTAAAGGATTGTCATTCCAATTCAATCTACTCGGCTGTGTTGTTTAAAAGAAGCAGAAGACCAGTTCATAAAAAAGTAGTAGGCAATCAAACATAATACATACTCAAGAACAAAAAGAAAAAGGAGCAGAAAAATATTACATCTTATCTGCAACTTCAAGATCAATTTCTAGATTGTAAAGTTAAATCCAATCAACTAGAAATACTTATCTTGTTCTTGTGTATCAATCTAGCGGATTAAAATCCCTAGAACTTAATCTCAAATCGCATTTAGCATTTGATCTTTTAATTACAAAAATAGAAAAAGTTCATGTCGAATTTATTCTAAATTTGTAATAATTGATTTGAGATTAATCCCTTGTAACCGATACCGTAGTTGTAACACCTTTCAAGTTTAATAAAAGTTTTATTTAACTTGAATTTTGTTTCACAATTTTATTCCGTATTTTATTCGATTAAACGGTATTGTTTGCATTCAACCCCCCCTTCTACAAACAAATTGGGACCTAACAATTGGTATCAGAGCCTTCTGATTAACGTACAAATCTAGATCCTAGACTTTTGTGTTTCTTTCACTTCTTGAATTTTTTATTCACTCAAAAAATTCATAATGACTACACAAAAAGTTGGAACCGTTAAAATTCCACTTTTTGATAAAGAAAATTATGTTATGTGGAAGAAGAAGATGATACTGTTTTTACAGGTCGCTAATCCCAAATATTTGCAAGTGTTGAAGAAGGGTCCAAAAATTCCTATGGTTATGGAACCAGAGGTAATAGAAAATGATGTGGTGATCACCAAAGCGAGAACTTATGTGAAGGATCCTGAGGACTTCTCTCCTGCTGAAATAGAAAAAGCTTCCCTGGATGCTAGCCTTCAATTAATCTTAGTAGATTCCCTTAATCCCCTGATGAATAGACATGTGATGAATTGTAAAGATTCCAAACATATCTGGGAAACTATTGAGATTATTAATGAAGGCACAGAGGAAGTTAGGGAGAACAAACTAGAAATCCTAACCTCTGAGTATGAATACTTTAAATCTAATCCAGGAGAAGGAATCACTGAAGTGTTTGAGAGGTACAATGCATTGATCAACAACCTGAACATTAATGGTAAATACTATTCCATCAGGGAGGTCAACAAAAAGTTCCTTTTAACACTGCCAACTCATCTCGAACATAGAATCACTGCCATAAGAGAAGCAAGAGATCTGAGTGAGATTTCTTTGGAAAGGCTCTATGGTGTGTTAAAGACTTATGAGTTGGAGCAGATTCAGCAGAAGGAAGTTTACGGGAAAGGAAGAGTGGTCAGCACGTCTACTGCTCTAGTAGCTGATGAACAACAACAACAACCACAATATCAACATCAATCTCAACAGTCAGAAAGAATGGTACAGTCTTCCAAGGTTGAAGATAATGTGATAGTAGCAGAATTTGATTCTCCTACTACAAATCAATCAGGAGATGATTATTATTCCTTGGAAGAACTGGAGCAATTGGAGGATGAGTCAATGGCCCTGATTGTCAAGAGATTCTCAAATGTCAGATTCAAAAGGAATCCCAAGTTCAAGTACAAGTCCAACTACAACAGATTCCAGAAAGGTGGATCTTCATCCTCTAACACCAGCAGTGGTGGGTATAAAACAGGGATGGTTGATCGAAGCACCATTCGATGCTTCAACTGTAATGAGTTGGGACACTTTGCCACAGAATGCAGGAAGCCAAAACAAGCTAGGAAGAACTCTTACGATTCTAATCAAAAGAGTAAATCTGAAAGGGCGTACCTGGCAAAGGGAAGAAGCTGGGATGATACTGACAGTGAAGATGAAGAAGTTGGGAATCTGGCTCTCATGGCTAGTAATGCAAGCACCTCATCGTCAAGAAAAGAGGTAAAATTTACTGATGCTGAATTAGTTTATCATCTAGGAGGTTCCTTAGATTGTGCTCGTCGTGATAATGAATTGTTAAATCAACAAATCAAAGACCTTGAGAAAGAGGTCAATGAATTAAGACTTGTGCACATTAATCAAGATAAACTAAAAGAACAAGTATCTTTTCTAGAGAATAGAGTTGACTGTTATAGACAACTCGAAACTATTCTCAAAGACAAGATCACCGGTCTTGAGGCTAAGGTTAAAGCTTACTTTAATTCTTGTTCGAAGTCCAAAGAGTTTTACAATAAGCAGGCTGTTAATCAAACACATGGAATAGGTTATGATTACAATGCTGCTATTGGAAAATTAGGCATAAACTCCCCTCCTCATGTATGTGCTAAAGGCAGGGAAGTACCACATGTGCTTAAGGGTGTTGATGAACCCCTCTATAAAGAATCAATTGCTGAACCATTTGATGAGACCTCTTTTATTATTCAAGAAGAAATCCGTGCTGAAGATAATGCTAATGGGAAAGCTGTCTCCAAGTCAAGTGTGTCAAAAGTTCTAGTCAAGGTTGTGAAAGCAACTGAGACTAACTCAGACACACATGAGTTGGATAACACAAATGCCATGTCTACCATGCATAAGTTGCCTATTGTTAATCCTTCTCATAAAGCATGTGGTGTTCCTGATTGTATGTCTTGTGCTTTTAATCTGTTGTTTGCTTATTTTAATGGTAAGCATGTTTCTAATGATAAGACTACTCCTCGTCAGCATGTGAATAATAGAAAGCATGATAGGTCTAAGACTGCTAGTCCTCCTAAAGCTAGAAAGGAGATATTTGTGCCTAAGCCTAAACAGAAATTTGATAAGGCTGTTTTAAAGGTCAAATGTTCAGTCATTGAGAACGTTGAGAATAGTGAAATTAAGAATATTGTTTTGCCTGATAAAGGCCAATTTTACAAGTATGCCGGACCCAGCCAAGCATGGGTTCCGAAGAAGTTCTAATCCATTTGTATTGCAGGGCATTAAACAGGTACAACCGGTAGTGTGGATTCTTGACAGCGGATCGTCAAGACATATGACCAGAGATAGAGCCCTGCTATCAAATGTGGTTGAGAAAGCTGGCCCAGTGGTTACCTTTGGAGATAACAGCAAAGGTTTAACGGAGGGATATGGCTGTTTGCTAGCTGGAAATGTTATCATTGAAAATGTATATGTTGTGCAAGGACTTGAACACAATCTGCTTAGCATTAGTCAGTTCTGTGACAACGGCTACAATGTTTTATTCGACAAGCTGAAGTGTCAGATTCTGCACAAGAAAAGTGAAAAACCCTCCTTAATGGGAATCCGGAAAGGAAATCTGTTCGTAGCTGACATGAACTCTGGAAGCAATCTTGAAGTCAATTGTTTCTATGCAAAGGCATCGTCAGATGAGAGTTGGCTATGGCACAAGAGACTTTCCCATCTCAATTTCAAAACAATGAATTCTCTTGTCAAAAGAGAATTGGTAAGAGGTCTGCTTCAGCTGGAATTCTCTCCAGAAGGACTATGTAAGGCTTGCCAGAAAGGAAAGTCAAAGAAAGCAAGTCACAAAGGCACTGACACATCTTCCATAGCTGGTGTTCTGCAATTATTGCACATGGATTTATTTGGTCCAGTTAATATCCTTTCTATGTCAAAGAAGTGTTACTGTCTTGTGATAGTTGATGACTATTCCAAGTATACGTGGGTTTTATTTCTTCACTCTAAGGATGAAACACCACAAGTTGTGATTGATCATATCAAGATGATTGAGTTAGATTCTAACGTCCCTGTTAGAGCAATAAGGTCAGATAATGGGACAGAATTCAAGAATGCACTTCTCAATGGATTCTGTACAGACAAAGGGATTACCAGACAATTTTCAGCTCCTAGAACCCCTCACCAAAATGGAGTGGTAGAAAGGAAGAATCATACATTGATTGAAGCTGCAAGAACGATGTTAAGTGAATCAGGTCTTCCAATGTACTTTTGGGCTGAAGCTGTCAATACTGCATGTTATACTCAGAATCGAACTCTAATCAATAAAGACTTCATGAAAACTCCGTATGAGATTTTGAATGAACAGAAACCTTCTATCAAATACTTTCATGTATTTGGGGCCAGATGCTTCGTGCTCAAGGATGGAGATGATCGTCGTGGTAAGTTCGAGGCAAAGGCATATGAGGGTATTTTTGTTGGATATGGAAGAAGATCATATAGAGTGTATATCATTGATCAACACAAAGTAACTGAAAGTGTCAATGTTACATTTGATGACACTAAACTCCCTAGTATCCAAACTGAAGATCCTTCTGAGAAACTGAAGTTTGATGATACGTCAGATTCAGAATCAGAACATGGTCAAGAACCTGAGGTTGTTGCTGGTGAAGAACCTGTTAATCCTGATGATACTCAAGGTAATAGTGATGGAAACTTTGGCAACAATGGAGATACCACTGCTACTGACGGAGAATCTTCAAGTCAACATGGCAACAACTCAGGGGGAGATGCTGAAGGATCATCTAGTAGGACACAACATCACAATGAATTTCAAGGCGAATCATCAAGATCAAATCTTCCAAGACAGACTGTATGGAATAAAGCTCACCTTTTTGAGTTGATTATTGGTGATCCAGATGTTGGAGTCAGAACTAGACGTGCTACTCAAAATGAGTGTCTGTTCTCAGGATTTCTTTCTGAAATGGAACCTAAGAAAATTGAAGAAGCACTGACTGATCCAGATTGGGTGATTGCTATGCAAGATGAACTCAATCAGTTTGAAAGTCAACAAGTCTGGAAACTGGTACCTAGGCCTGTACACAAGAAAGCTGTTGGTACTAGGTGGGTATTCAGGAATAAACTAGATAAAGATGGTGTGGTTACAAGAAACAAGGCAAGACTGGTAGCTAAAGGGTATTCTCAAGCTGAAGGCATTGATTATGATGAAACCTATGCTCCAGTGGCTAGACTTGAGGCCATCAGGATATTTCTAGCATTCGCAGCATTTTCAAACTTTAAAGTTTATCAAATGGATGTCAAGAGCGCCTTTCTGAATGGAAAGCTGGATGAAGAGGTATATGTAGAGCAACCTCCTGGTTTTGAAGATCCAGATCATTTGGATTTTGTCTTCTTTCTTTTCAAGGCTATTGTAAGTCATATGTCATAGCCTATTTGTATATTCGAGGATTCAACTCAACTCAAATAAGAATATAATAAGTAAATAGTGGATCGACCGTTAGAGAGATCTCGCAAAGTAATATCTGTCAAAGGATTCAGAGACAATGTTCATCTACAGACTTGAGGAGTTAATTCACTGGAAGAAGTTCAAGAAGTTGATCATGCCTCAGTGATATAAATCAAGATCGTGGATTTAATCAAGTGACAGAGATCTCGTCAGGGTATCAATAAATTACAAGGATTTAATCTGAAGAAAATCAAAGCGTCAAAGTCAAGACATGAAGAAACGTCACGGAAGTTAGTCACTCATGAACCAGACAGTACATCGAGTGTCAACGTTGAAGTGATGGAATTGATTCATAATTTTCAGTGATTTTCAGAAGATTTGCAGAAGAATGGTTGCTGCTCAAGACTAGAATTAATTCTCTATTAATTAATTAAGTCATCTAATTTAATTAAGAAAATAAATTATATCTGTGAAGAATAATTTATTTATTAATTGAATTAATTGATTAATTAATTCTGAATTAATTCTAGGAATTTTAGGAATTTTCAGAAGTTTAATTGGATTAAATTCAAGCATTAAATCAGCAAGACAATTGAAAATGAACTAGCATGACAATCAGGATTGTCATACCGATTGTCATGCTAGGCCATATTCAATTGTTACACCGAAAGTTACATCAGGAGGATGATTGTCTTGCTAGTTCATTCTGATTGTCATGCTAGTTCATTCAGATTGTCTTGCTAGTTCATTCAATTGTCCTACCGAAAGTCTTGCAAGCTTAAAGGATTGTCATTCCAATTCAATTGAATCAGCTGATTGATTAAATAGAAGCAGAGAAGCAGCATATCATTTTTAACTCAATTAAAAATACACACAAGTCAAGAACAAAAGAAAGCAGCCGCCTTTGAAATATAACATTCTTCTCTGCAGAAATTCAAGATCAATTTCTAGTTTGTTAATGTTAAATCCAAACCACTAGAATTATTTATCTTGTTCTTGTGTAACAATCTAGCGGATCAAAATCCCTAGAACTTAATCTCAAATCGCGTTTAGCATTTGATTCTAATTATTGCAAAAATAGAAAAAGTTCATGTCGAATTTATTCTAGATTTGTGATAATTGATTTGAGATTAATACCTTGTAATCGATACAGTTGTTGTAACACATTTCAAGTTTAATAATATTTTTATTTAACTTGAATTTTGTTTCACATTTTTTATTCCGCATTTTATTCGATTATTTGGTAACGTTTGTATTCAACCCCCCTTCTACAAACACATTGGGACCTAACAATTGGTATCAGAGCCTTCTGATTAACGAACAAATCAAGATCCTAGACTTTTGTGATTTTTCAACTCCTTGAATTTTTATTTATTCAAAAATTCATAATGACTTCACATAAAGTTGGAACCGTTAAAATTCCACAATTTGATAAAGAGAATTATATCATGTGGAAGAAGAAGATGCTATTATTTTTACAAGTTGCAAATCCCAAATATTCAAACTTGTTAAAGAAGGGTATAAAAACTCCGATGGTTATTGAACCGGAGGTAATAATAGATGGTGTGGTGACTACTGAAGCTAGAACCTATCCAAAAGAGCCTGAAGATTTTACTCCTGCTGAGAAGGAAGAAGCCTCCTTGGATGCCAGCCTTCAATTAATATTAATTGATTCCCTTGATCCCTTGATGAACAAACATGTGATGAACTGTAAAAATTCCAAACACATGTGGGAAACTATTGAGGTGATTAATGAAGGCACAGAGGAAGTTAGGGAGAACAAGTTGGAAATCCTAACCTCTGAATATGAACATTTCAAATCAAATCCAGGAGAAGGAATTACTGAAGTGTTTGAGAGGTACAATGCGTTGATCAACAACCTGAACATCAATGGAAAGTATTATTCAATCAGGGAGGTCAACAAAAAGTTCCTTTTAACACTGCCAGCTCATCTTGAACATAGAATCACTGCCATTAGACAAGCTAGAGATCTGAGTGAGATTTCTTTGGACAGGCTCTATGGAGTGTTAAAAACCTATGAGTTGGAGCAGATTCAACAGAAGGAAGTCTACGGGAAGGATAGAATGGTCAGCACATCTACTGCACTTGTAGCTGAAGGTCAACAACAACAACAATCTCAACAGTTAGAAAGAATGGTACAGTTTTCCAAGGGTGAGGAAAATGAGTTAGTAGCAGAATATGATCCTCCTACTACAAATCAATCAAGTGATGATTTTTATTCCTTGGAAGAGCTGGAGCAATTGGAAGATGAATCAATGGCCCAAATTGTCAAGAGATTCTCCCATGTCAGATTCAGGAGGAATCCCAAGCTTAAGTACAAGTCCAACTACAACAAATTCCAGAAAGGTGGATCTTCATCCTCTAACACCAGCAGTGGTGGGTACAAAACAGGGATGGTTGATCGAAGCACCATTAGATGCTATAACTGCAATGAGTTGGGACACTTTGCCACAGAATGTAGGAAGCCAAAGCAAGTAAGAAAGAACTCTGAAAGGGCTTATCTGGCAAAGGGAAGAAGCTGGGATGATACTGACAGTGAAGATGAAGATGAAGGAAATCTTGCTCTTATGGCTATTGATGGAAAAGCTTCATCGTCAAGAATAGAGGTAAAACTTTCTGATGCTGAAATGGTTTATCATCTAAGAGGTAACTTAGATTGTGCACGTCGTGATAATGAACTGTTAAGTTTACAGATCACAGACCTTGAGAAAGAGGTCAATGAATTAAGACTTGTGCACATTAATCAAGACAAATTAAAAGAACAGGTATCTTTTCTAGAGAATAGAGTTGACTGTTATAGAAAACTCGAAATTATTCTCAAAGACAAGATCACCGGTCTTGAGACTAAGGTTAGAGCCTACTTCAATTCTTGTTCGAAGGCTAAAGAGTTCTACAGTAAGCAAGCTGTTAATCAAACATCTGGAATAGGTTATGATTACAATGCTGCTATTGGAGAATTAGGCATAAACTCCCCTCCTCATGTCTGTGCTAAAGGGAGGGAAGTACCACATGTGCTTAAGGGTGTTGATGAACCCCTCTATAAAGCATCAATTACTGAACCATTTGATGCGACCTCTTCTGTTATTCAAGAAGAAATACGTGCTGAGGATCATGCTAATGAGAAGATTGTTTCCAAGTCAAGTGAGTCGAAAGTTCCAGTCAAAGTTGTGAAAGCAACTGAGACTAACTCAGACACACATGAGTTGGATAACAATAATGCCATGTCTACCTTGCATAAATTGCCTGCTATTAATCACTCTCATAAAGCATGTGGTGTTGCTAATTGTATGTCTTGTGCTTTTAATATGATGTATGCTTATTTTAATGGTAAGCATGTGTCTAATGATAAGACTACTCCTCGTCAGCATGTGAATAACAAGAAGCATGATAGGTCTAAGACTGCTAGTCCTTCTAAGGCTAGAAAGGAGACATTTGTGCCTAAGCTTAAACAGAAATTTGTTAACGCTGTTTACAAGGTCAAATGTTCAGTCATTGAGAAAGTTGAGGCAATTAAAATTAAAAATGTTGTTTTGCCTGACAAAGGACAGTTCTACAAGTATGCCGGGCCCAACCAAGTTTGGGTTCCGAAGAAGGTCTAATCCATTTGTAGTGCAGGGCATTAAACAGGTGTAACCGGTAGTGTGGATTCTTGACAGTGGATCATCAAGACATATGACCGGAGATAGAGCCCTGCTATCAAATGTGGATTGAGAAAGCTGGCCCCATGGTTACCTTTGGAGATAACAGCAAAGGTTTATCTGAGGGATATGGCTGTTTGCAAGCTGGGAATGTTATCATTGTAATTTTGTATATTGTGCTAGGTTATTATCAGGAAGCAGTATCTAACAAATAGCACCAGTGACGAGACTTGAGAATATTACGACATATCAGGCACTTGCTGCACATTACACTTGGAATTGTACTCTAGTAAGATGTGTACAAGTGTACTCCTGGTTGGTGAGTTAAAAGAGGAAGTCAGTGCACCACAGTTCATGGACTTTGCAGCTGCAGATCTATTGGACTATGCAATCTCTTCTTCACAATCTCACTTCAGGTTGGTATGAACTAGTATACTGCTCAAGCAATCGTCAAGGACATGGTATGGCACTCTAACTGCAGTTACAATTTTATATGAATAAGTAGAGTCGTCATATTTATAACTCTCTTATCACTAAGCACAATCATATTGTTTTATATGTGCAGTGGTATATTGATTATGCAACATAACAATTAGTATCTAAAGTACTTGACAAGTATCGGTCAATGATATGTTGTTAACATTATGTTGCAGATATTTGTAAGCTTTTGACATGAATGAGAATTACTTAGACTTTACCCTAAGTGATCAATGTTTTATCAAAAAAAAACTCATTCATATTGAAAAACAAAATCAAACTTCTTTCTACATTAGTGATTTCTTATTTCATGTAAAATCTTTTGAAATCACTATTGTAAATCATTTTCTCTCTATTACCATATGTTCTATGATACAGGTTCAGTCTCCAATGACTTTCTTTCATTGACAGTCATGAGGTTGAAAACCCACAACGTCTATCCCAGACTGTAAAGACAAACACAAAAACAGAACCAACCAACACTCTTTTACCACTAAAAGTAGTATGAATGAGCGTGAGGGAGATAGTGCCTTAGTGCACCACATAAGGAAGGTTCTGTAGTCAACCCAGTGGCTCTGTCTCATACATAGATGAGTAGTATTTAAACCGAGACAACTGCTAGCCCCCATACATCTTCTCAAAAAGATGTAATGGCTGAAAAGGCATAAAAACAGTTACTAGATTCATTCTCTCAACAGGGTGAGTCTATTGAATTTTGCCTGTCGGCCAAGGTATCCGATGTAGTGTCACCACTTCAACGTGATCAATTCTTGATGCACAAGGAGAGGTTACACACACAAAGGATGAGTTGACGGAAACAAGAGTTTCGACCATTTTAAGGTCAGATTCGATTGTTCAAGGTTCGTTAGTGGACCAATTGCCTTTACAGGTGTTAGGAGAGGATACTGATCCAAAAGCCATATGTCAGTGGTCAGTGTCTACCTCCCCAGGCTTAAATCCCCTGGATGCATCTGCGGATAGTGGATCTGACATAGGCGCAGATCGGCAACTTGTTGACAATGATTCAGATATTACCTGATGAGTCACAAGGAAATGTCTTCACAGGCATTAGAAGGGAACTGTGATCTTTATGCTAAATTCTTTGGATCATTGTTTACCTTCCCAGAATTCAAATCTGGAACCCTAAAAGGGAAACTAGCAACTTGTAAATTATGACTCAGATTCATCTGACGAGTTTAACAGGGATGGGGATTTGTGAACTCCCATTGCACCACCTGTGACCTCCCTTAAGGATGGCTAAGGTGATTTTCCTTGCAGGTACAGCTGATTTTTGGAGCTATGAGAGGAGTGATACACTTGTGAGAATGAGTGTAAACACGAGTGGAGAGAAGAGTGAAACACATGTGAGGTACACTAAAACAGGATCACACACTCACAGTGAGGAAGAAAGAGAAACTACTTGTTATTTCTTTTCCAACCAAGTGAAATATGAGAACTCCTTCAGACGACGGCATACATTCCTTCTTTAAGGGGGAGATAAAAGCTTAAGTAATAGTTTGGAGGATTCCTCAACTAAGGGGGAGAAATAGCAGGGAGGAAGAAAAAGATCCTACATGTACACTACACCACACCATTGTTGTTTGTAACTACGGATCCTATTGTACGGGAGAGGTGGTAAACACAAGGTGATTTCCTAGTAAGGGAAGAAGCTGTTAGGGGAGTACCATTGGTTTTTATCTGCGGATCCTATTGTACGGGAGAGGTGGTAAAACGAAGGTGATCTTCTTTAATCAGTTGATTCTCATAGGGGGAGAAGCAAGAGAGATATGTGCTTCTCAACAGGAAATGTGGTTGTACAAATGAAGATGAAACTACTTGAAGATATGTTCAGTCTAGAGGAACATCTACTTGGAATCTGGAAAATGTTAAATCTCGTCCAGAACTTTTCTGCTATTTACTTTGCATGTATGTTTATATCTTTTTCTTATTTGTTAGTTGAGTTATCCTCTAGGTATTTGTGTGTTATTGTCTAACAAACAAATAGGGGGAGATTGTAAGTCATATGTCATAGCCTATTTGTATATTCGAGGATTCAACTCAACTCAAATAAGAATATAATAAGTAAATAGTGGATCGACCGTCAGAGAGATCTCGCAAAGTAATATCTGTCAAAGGATTCAGAGACAATGTTCATCTACAGACTTGAGGAGTTAATTCACTGGAAGAAGTTCAAGAAGTTGATCATGCCTCAGTGATATAAATCAAGATCGTGGATTTAATCAAGTGACAGAGATCTCGTCAGGGTATCAATAAATTACAAGGATTTAATCTGAAGAAAATCAAAGCGTCAAAGTCAAGACATGAAGAAACGTCACGGAAGTTAGTCACTCATGAACCAGACAGTACATCAAGTGTCAACGTTGAAGTGATGGAATTGATTCATAATTTTCAGTGATTTTCAGAAGATTTGCAGAAGAATGGTTGCTGCTCAAGACTAGAATTAATTCTCTATTAATTAATTAAGTCATCTAATTTAATTAAGAAAATAAATTATATCTGTGAAGAATAATTTATTTATTAATTGAATTAATTGATTAATTAATTCTGAATTAATTCTAGGAATTTTAGGAATTTTCAGAAGTTTAATTGGATTAAATTCAAGCATTAAATCAGCAAGACAATTGAAAATGAACTAGCATGACAATCAGGATTGTCATACCGATTGTCATGCTAGGCCATATTCAATTGTTACACCGAAAGTTACATCAGGAGGATGATTGTCTTGCTAGTTCATTCTGATTGTCATGCTAGTTCATTCAGATTGTCTTGCTAGTTCATTCAATTGTCCTACCGAAAGTCTTGCAAGCTTAAAGGATTGTCATTCCAATTCAATTGAATCAGCTGATTGATTAAATAGAAGCAGAGAAGCAGCATATCATTTTTAACTCAATTAAAAATACACACAAGTCAAGAACAAAAGAAAGCAGCCGCCTTTGAAATATAACATTCTTCTCTGCAGAAATTCAAGATCAATTTCTAGTTTGTTAATGTTAAATCCAAATCACTAGAATTATTTATCTTGTTCTTGTGTAACAATCTAGCGGATCAAAATCCCTAGAACTTAATCTCAAATCGCGTTTAGCATTTGATTCTAATTATTGCAAAAATAGAAAAAGTTCATGTCGAATTTATTCTAGATTTGTGATAATTGATTTGAGATTAATACCTTGTAATCGATACAGTTGTTGTAACACATTTCAAGTTTAATAATATTTTTATTTAACTTGAATTTTGTTTCACATTTTTTATTCCGCATTTTATTCGATTATTTGGTAACGTTTGTATTCAACCCCCCTTCTACAAACACATTGGGACCTAACAGCTATCTATGGGCTAAAACAGTCTCCAAGAAAATGGTATGACACTCTCTCTGAATTTCTTATTGAAAATAGCTTTATTAGAGGTGTCATAGACAAAACTCTCTTTTCTAAAACACATAAGAAGGATACTATATTAGTCCAAGTCTATGTGGATGATATAATATTTGGGTCTACTAATGATAATCTCTGTAAGAGATTTGCTAAGTTAATGCACAGCAAGTTTGAAATGAGCATGATGGGAGAGCTGAAGTTCTTTCTTGGATTACAAGTAAATCAAAGATTAGATAGAACATTTATTTATCAATCCAAGTATCTCAAGGAACTCCTCAAAAAGTACAATCTAGAGGATTCTGCATCAGCAAGGACTCCATCAACTACAGCTGTCAAGCTTGGACCATGTGAAAACTCCATTAAGGTAGATGTCACAAGCTACAGAGGTATGATTGGCTCGTTACTCTATCTTACTGCAAGTAGACCAGATATTATGTATGCTACATGTTTATGTGCAAGGTTCCAAGCGGATCCTAGAGATATTCATCTCGTTGCTGTTAAACGAATCTTAAGATATCTTAAGGGAACCCCAAATCTAGGTATTTGGTACCCTAAAGAATCTGGTTTTAACCTTGTCGGATATACAGATTCAGATTATGCAGGAAGTGTTGTTGATAGGAAAAGCACCTCAGGAAGTTGTCAATTCCTAGGAAGCAGGCTAGTCTCTTGGTACAGCAAGAAACAGCAAACAGTTTCCAACTCAACGGCCGAGGCTGAATATATTGCTGCTGGAAGCTGCTGTGCTCAGATCTTGTGGATTAGGAACCAACTACGAGACTATGGCTCTGTATTGAACAAGATTCCTATTTTATGTGACAACACAAGTGCAATAGCCATCACCAACAACCCTGTGCAGCACTCGAGGACAAAGCACATTGACATCAGGTATCATTTTATTAGAGAGCACGTCATGAATGGTACTGTTGAACTATTTTTTGTTCCAACAGAAGAACAAATAGCAGATATTTTCACTAAACCACTTGACGAATCCACATTTACCAGATTAGTTGGTAAATTGGGCATGTTGAATAGTTTTAGTGATTAATTTAGTTAATATCTGAGATCTGTTCTTGAATGAATTTACAAATGAATTTTTCATAAATGAAAAATTCATTTGCAAATTTATGTTATCATTTTATCATATTTCTTGCTTATTTCTATGTAATATATATTATCTTATCTATTTTTATTTTCCCTTCTTGTTAATTTAAAATATCTCAGAATATTTTATTCTCTCAAAAAATATTTTTCTATGAATTTTATTTGCTAAAATTCAACAGAAATCTATTTTTGGAATAAAAATAATAAATTCTGATATATTGTCTTTGGTTCTGTAAATATTATAGGTCTGTATTTCAGTTTTGCTATTTTGTTATATAATTTCTGTACATATTTGAGTGTCTTTCTACTGAAATGACAATCGGCAAGACAATTGAAATTGTCTTGCTGAAAATCATTTCAGTACTTATATATATATATACTTATTTTCATATTAATTCTGTGTGAAATCCTTTTATTTCCAGAATGACAATCGGCAAGACAATTGAAATTGTCTTGCTGAAAGTCATTTGCGAATATAATTGTCATTTCAGTGTTTTTCAGTATAGTTTTATACTGGCAAGACAATCGGTATGACTATTGATTGTCTTGCCAGTTATAAACATTATATATATATATATTTTATTTTATTTTATACTGGTATGACAATCGGTATGACTATCAGATTGTCATACCAGTTATATATTATCACTTGTTTTATTCTTATTCTTTTCGGTTATTTTCTTTCTTTTGCCTGGTATGACAATCGGTATGACAATCTAGGATTGTCATACCAGCTGTTATATAAAGGCGTTTGTTGTTTTTTTTAACCATCACAACAGTTTTCTTTTCTTTCAAAAATTCGAACAGTTTCCTCATTCTCTCTCTTCTCTCTCTTCGATCAGAAACATCTTCAAATCTGTTTTGATTCTCCTTTGCTCGAGTTTTTACTCAGCTTACTAATTCATCACTTTGTGGTATATACATACAAGTATATACATACAAAGGTGCTGTTGAATTTTTGTTAAATCTATATTTTATTTCGATTTGTGTTTGTTGATTTTGAGCATTTTTATTTCTTATTTTAATTTCTGATTTGTGTCGTTTGGTCTTTCAAAACTGTGTTTGTGAGTTAGGAATTTTAACGAGATACATTTCTGTCTAAATTTTTCGATTATAATTAATTTAATTCGAATTATTAAATAAATTTAATTAATTCGAATTTTCTTAATATTATTCTTAAAATTCTGAAAGCGTGTGTCTTATTATTATTTTAAATGGCTCTCAATTTCCAAATTGTCGCGCATAATCAGGTTGGTTATTTTAATCCGGAAAAATGTGATGTTGAAAAATTTAAGCCATGGATTAGATTTTTAAATGACCATTCGATTGTTAGCTCTGCTATTAAATCAAATGTGATTTTAAATGTCGATCTACTTAGACTGATTTGCACAACCTCTACTGTGGCCGATGATTCAAAATCTTTTTCATTCACCGTCGCAAACACACAGTATGTAGTTGATGAAACAGTCGTCAATCTTGCGTTAAATTTTCCACTAGACAATTTCTGTAATTTACCCTCTGAAAATGATATCACAAATTTTTTCAATGCTATTCACTATCAGGGGGTGATCAATTTAACCAAACTTTCTAAATCAAATTTGGTGTCTGAATGGGATATTTTCTTCGATACACTTTCCAAAGTGTTTGCTAACTGCACAAAATCCAATTTTCATAACATCACTTCCACTCTGCAGTATATTGGTCTTGCGGTTGTTTTCAATCAAAGGATCAATTTTGGCAAACTACTTTTTCCCATTCTCTTGAGACGTCTAACTTCTGCTTTACGTGATCATTCTACAAATCGTAGGGTATCATGTTACTATGCTCGTTTTCTCATGCTTATAGCAGATCATCTTCTCACACCTGAACACAAAGCCCTTTTTGCTAACTCTGCAGTAACCGAACCCCCTCCAGTTAGCAAAAAGATTTACACTCGCCAAGACACAACCTTCAAATTCATGCAAGTTCCAGTACTTGTATCTGCTTTCATGGCCAATTATATTCCCTTACCTATTTTCAATCTTCCCGGCCATGAACAGCAACATCAACCTCCAGTGGTTCAAGCCACCCAGGCTCCTCCAACATCAGATGCTCTTCCATTACAGGTAGTAATTCCTCACTCTCACTCCCTTCCTACTTCTGTTGAAAGACCCCCAGTGGTTGATAGGGCTGACCATGAAGTTGTAGAACCACAGCTTCAATCCCAGGTCATAGAGCCAAACACAGAGTCACATTCTATCTCAACCTCTCCCCCACTGTCTAAAATGTTACCCAGAAGATTACTAGGAAGTAGTACATTGTTAAATATGAGTGAACCCTCAGCTCTACCTCCTCCTAAGAAAAGAAGAACATATTCTGAGGCATCTGAAAGCCCATCCTTGTCCTCCCAACAGGACATGGACTTTGAAATGGCCAATGAACAGTTACTAGAGGCATTCTCTCAACAGGATGCATCTATTAAAATTCGCCATAGGGCCATGGCATCTTGTACTGAGTCAGGCACAATTCCATTACTCACAATGGAACCATACACTTCCCCAGATCATACTCAGGACACACAGCGAGGAGTGCACGTAGAGTCGGTTACAGTGCCTGCCATAGTTACGGCAGAAGAGCAGTTACATGCTTCAGAGGGAAAATCTGACTCTCCGCCATCCTTAATAGAGTCATTTTCTCCCCTCCCAGATCAAACACCTCTGGCTCCCTTATGGGATTCTCCACTCGCAGATTTATCTGGAGAAAGTGGAGGGCAACTCGGTCAATCTATCCCTGAAGCAATTCAGACATCTATTCCAAAAGATTTGATAGTATTGACTGAGGATTGGGACTCGCGAATTCCCATTGCACCACCACTGACCTCTCTTGAAGAGGCTAGGGTGATTTTTAATGCAGGTACAGAAGAACAGCAACAGGAAGACTCCTCACGAGCAATTATATTGAGAGAAACACATGCACGTGAGGTGAGTGAACCAAACACGAGTGAAATTCAGGTGAGAGCACACACAGACACTGATACTGTAAATCTGTTAGCTCAGATTGCTGCCCTAAAAGAAGAACTTGCTAAAAGCCAAGCTGAAGCTCAAGCATTCAAAGCACAAGTGGTTGAACGGTCTTCTTCTTCCACCTCTGTCAACAATCAGCTTGCGATCATAAGGAATGACATCTCAGATCTAAAGACTACTGTAATACCAAAGCTCAATTCTATTCAGGACACTCCAACTTTATCAGCTGATGACATATCCAACTTCTGCTCTCTACACACAAGAATGACTTCTCTTGAAGACCTCGTTGAGATGAATCATTCACTGGACTCCTCAAGATTTCTAAAGATAGAGACGGGCATGGAACATCTCAATGAAGGGATGAAGCACCTATATTACATGATCAAGAATTCTCATTGCCCTAATGAAGAACAAAGAACTTATTTTGAAGGACCGTCTGGTGGAGGATCAGGCTCTGGAGGTGATGGAGGTTCCAAAGGAAGATCAGAAGAGGATCCCTCAACTAAGGGGGAGAAGAAAGGAAGTAGTGCCAAAGGGAAAGAAAAAGATACGTCTGCTGGAAACAAAGGAAAGGCTGATGATGTCTACTACAGTGGAGAACAGGATGACTTTGATATTTTTGACATTCCCACTGAACCAGTTCAGGAAGATAAAGATGGGTTATTTGAAGCTGAAGAGGAAAGTGATTTTGAAGATTGGGAAGAAGAAGATACAGTGGATCCTATGTTTGAGAAAGAATTTCAGAAGGAGCAATCAGAGATGAAAAGAAAAGAAGCTGAACTCAAGAAGGTCTCTCAGATCATTGACATGAGAAAAGACATTCAAAGAACAGAAACTCTTCAAAAGCAACGTCTTCATGACATTAAGGCTCAAGAAAGGAGAAGAGATGTCAGACTAAAGATTGGTGAAAAATGGGATGAAGCTAGGAGAGTACTTGATATGCCTCAGCTGAGCACTAACAATGATAGGCAGTTTTTACATCTTCTTGACAAGCTGGAAATCTCAAATCCTAACAATGACATGTACATGAATGCTATCAAGACTGAAGTCTCAAGGATCACAGCTGCTTTTGATAGATCCCTAAATGAGATGAGCATTTTTGTATATTGTCAGAGTGAAGGATCATTCAAGGTGTCACTTCATCTATTTGAGAATCGTTCTTTGTCAGAGATTTGGGTTCTTTTAAACAAAGTCAAAAGAAGCTCAGAATTGAATGAAGTTCTTCGAGAAAGGCTTAAAGAGTTTGCCAGCAGGGCTAGTCCTCAAGTGGTCAACAATCCTCATCAGGTGAGATTCTTTAAGTCTGATTGTCTTCAAATCTGTCAGCTAGATGTACAATCTCTTAAAGACTACTCAGCTAAGCATCTGGTCTGGATGGAACATCATTTGAGAACTGCTGGATATTCATCCATGTTGAAGACTCAAGCTGCTGACTTGATTCAAGCTTATTGTGAAAAGAATGTTAAAAGGTACAATCAACTCAAGAATAAGCTGAAGTCAGTTGGAGTTCAACCAGTCAGACCAGCAAGCTTCACTTCAGAAAAGGATCGTGTCTTTGACAAGGAATTGCTTCAAGATTTAGAAGAAGGTGAAGTCAGAAGAGAAGACAACTGAAGTCAATTAGCTCAAAACTCAATGTAATATGATTAGAGCTTTATGAATCAAGATAGTCTAATGTAGTTATATGTTCAGGCTAGAGGAACATCTATCTTGTATTCACTTGTAAATTTCATTTGGAATCTGGAAAATGTTAAATATAATCCAGAACTTTTCTGCTATTTACTTTACATTACTGTTTATATCTTTTTCTTATTTGTTAGTTGAGTTATCCTCTAGGTATTTGTTGTTATTGTCTAACAAGCAAATAGGGGGAGATTGAAAGGCATATGTCATAGCCTACTCGTTTATTCGAGTATTTAACTCAACTCAAATAAGAATTTAATAAGTAAATAGTGGATTAATCATCAGAGAGATCTCACAATGTAACATCTGTCAAAGAATAAAGAAACATTGTTCATCTGCAGACTTGAAGATTCACTGGAAGAAGTTCAAGAATTTGATCATGCCTCAGTGATATAAATCAAGATCGTGGATTTAATCAAGTGACAGAGATCTCGTCAAGGTATCATTTATTACAAGGATTCAATCAGAATATAAAAGTCAAGACATGAAGAAACGTCATGAAAGTTAGTCACTCATGAACCAGACAGTACATCGAGTGTCAGCATTGAAGTGGCGGAATTGATTCATAAGTCTCAGTAACTTTCAGAAGATTGTCAGAAGAATGGATGCTGCTTAGGGTTAGTATTAATTCTCTATTAATTAATTAAGTCATATAATTTAATTAAGAAAATAAATTATATCTGCAAAGATTAATTTATTGATTAATTAATTTAGAATTAATATTAAGGATTTACAAGATTTTAATTGGTTTAAAATCTGCTTAAATTCAGCAAGACAATTCATTTGAACTAGTATGACAATCGGTATGACAATTGATAGTCATACCGAAAGTCATGCCAATACATTTAATTGTCTTATTAGAATTTCTGTTTAGATTAAAATCAGTTATTAATTCAGCAAGACAATTTATTTGAACTAATATGACAATCGGTATGACAATCTATAGTCATACCGAAAGTCTTGCTAGCTCATTTTTAATTGTCTTGCTAGTTGTAAACATTGTCCTACCGAAAGTCTCACAAGCTTAAAGGATTGTCATTCCAATTCAATCTACTCGGCTGTGTTGTTTAAAAGAAGCAGAAGACCAGTTCATAAAAAAGTAGTAGGCAATCAAACAGAATACATACTCAAGAACAAAAAGAAAAAGGAGCAGAAAAATATTACATCTCATCTGCAACTTCAAGATCAATTTCTAGATTGTAAAGTTAAATCCAATCAACTAGAAATACTTATCTTGTTCTTGTGTATCAATCTAGCGGATTAAAATCCCTAGAACTTAATCTCAAATCGCATTTAGCATTTGATCTTTTAATTACAAAAATAGAAAAAGTTCATGTCGAATTTATTCTAAATTTGTAATAATTGATTTGAGATTAATCCCTTGTAACCGATACCGTAGTTGTAACACCTTTCAAGTTTAATAAAAGTTTTATTTAACTTGAATTTTGTTTCACAATTTTATTCCGCATTTTATTCGATTAAACGGTATTGTTTGCATTCAACCCCCCCTTCTACAAACAAATTGGGACCTAACAATCTACAAGAGTTGTATGATGTGGCAGGGAGGACAGCTCGATATGAGATATCGAAGGAGCTGTTCGGTTGTAGGATGTCTGAGGGATCATCTGTGAATGATCATGTACTTAAGATGATCAATTTGATTGAACGTCTTGGACAACTTGGTTTTGCCATGGATGGGGAGCTGAGCCAAGACTTGGTCTTGCAATCGCTTCCGAGTTCGTTCTCGCAGTTTGTTATGAACTTTCACATGAATAAGTTGGATGTCAGCCTGCCTGAACTCCACAACATGTTGAAGACTGCGGAATCAAATTTTCCCCCTAAGAAGAGTTCTGTTCTTCTAATTGGTGAAGGTTCCAATCCTAAGAAAAGGAAGAGGAACTCTTCCAAGAAGAAGAAAGTAGGTGAAGAAAAGCCGGTTCCACCAAAAGCTGAAGACCCCAAGAGCAAAGTTGTTTGCTTTCACTGTAACAAGGTGGGGCACTGGAAGAGTAACTGCAAGGTTTACCTTGCAGAATTGAAGAAGAAGAAGGGTAGTGAGACTACCACTTCTGATTCAGGTATGTTCATGATAGAAGTGAATATGTCATTAAATCAAATTTCTACTTGGGTATTAGATACCGCCTGTGGTTCTCATATCTGCAATTTGTTACAGGGACCAAGGAGAAGTAGGACTCTTGAGGAAGATGAGGTGATTCTACTGATGGAAATGGAGCAAGAGTTGCTGCTGAAGATGTAGAATCATTTCATTTACATAGGCCTACGGGCAAGACTATTGTTTGAATTAATTGTTATTTTGTTCCCTCGATTGTGAGGAATATTATTCCCATGTTAGACTTGGCTGAATTTTCATTTATTATTGAGAATAATGAATGTTCTATTCTTAGAGATAATATTCTTTATGGACTTGGTACTTTAAATAATGGTCTGTTTATATGTGACATAATTTACTTCAGATTGAACAAACTAATAAAAGAAAAGGGATGATGAAAATCTCACTTTATAGTGGCACTACAGTCTCCATTTAGTAGAAATGGAGAGAGGACTGCAAATTTGCTAGGAATGGTACACACAGATGTATGTGGACCAATGTCTAAGCAAGCTATGGGTGGATTTTCATACTTCATTACTTTCATAGATTATAGATCTAGATTCGGATATGTGTTTGATGAAACACAAGTCTGAGGCCTTTGAAAAGTTCAAAGAATATAAGTATGAAGTGGAGAAACAACCAAACATAGTATTATAGCTCTTCGATCAGATCGAGGTGGTGAATACTTTAATGGAGTGTTTCTAGATTATCTCAAAGTAAATGGTATAGTCTCCCAGTGGACTCCTCCAGATTGGTATCTGAAAGGAGAAATCGAACTTTGTTAGACATAGTTCGGTCCATGATGAGCTATGCAAATCTTCCAGTATTCCTATGGGGTTATGCATTGGAAACCTCATCATATTTACTGAATATGGTGCCTTCCAAAATCTGTTCCTCAAACTTCGTATGAGATATGGAAAGAAAGGAAACTGAGTCTTAAACACGTTAAGATTTGGGGATATCCAGCTTATGTCAAGAAAGTTGACCCAGATAAGCTGTAATATCGATCCGTAAAATGTGGTTTTGTGGGATATCCTAAAGAGACTTTAGGGTATTACTTTTACTCCGATCATCGGGTGTTTGTCTCCAGACATGCTACCTTCTTGGAAAAGGAGTTTATCCTTGAAGGAAACAGTGGGAGCAAAATTGAACTTGATGAAGTTCAAGAAGCACAAACTACTACGGATTGAGTGGAAACACCTGTTCTGACTGAACAACCTTTTGTGGAACAGCCCATTCATAGATCAGGGAGAGTGTCTCGCTAACCTGAGAGGTATTATGGCCTTGTCATTGAGAATGACAATGAGTTGTCGATCATTGATGATGACGACCCTGTAACCTAAAAGGAGGCTATGAGTAGTGTTGACTCAGAGAAATGGCATAGTGCCATGAAATCCAGAATGGAATCTATGTATACGGTATATAAAAGATAGATTATAGCAGATGGCTAGGTGGAGACCTATAAGGCCAGGCTTATGGCAAAAGGATTCAAACAAAGGCAATGGATTGACTTTGATGAAACTTTTTACCTGTAGCCCTGTTAAAATCAGTTCGGATTTTGCTTGCGATTGCTGCTTACTACGACTATGAGATCTGGAAATTAGCCAGATGGTTTTCTTTCTGAGAGAAATGAAAACCTAGTGTGTAAGCTGCTGCGAACCATATGTGGTTTAAAGCAAGCTTCTCGAAAGATGGAACATTCGTTTTGATGAGACAATCAAAGAGTTTGGTTTTATCAAAAACGTAGATGAACCATGCGTTTATAAAAGGGTTAGTGGGAGCGCGGTAACATTTCTTGTATTGTATTGAATTAGAGTTGACACACATAACAACATAGCAGACCCACTCACAAAGCTACTTTCTGAAAGTCACTTTGATCGTCATAAAGACAAGATGGGTATTAGATATCAGAGTGATTGGCTTTAGTACAAGTGGGAGATTGAAAGGAATATGTCCTAAGTCCAATCATGTATGAGGATTTAGGAATAACTTTTATGTAATCTGTTTTGATTTCATTGATATTAATAAAAGACTTGTTTTGTTTTTATTACGGGCTCTATCTATTTAAGTGTTTAAATAAGATATACCATAGTTTAGAGTAAAGCTTTTTATGGATTATGATGAGATCATAATAGTGAGACCTAAAAAGATGATAACTCTAAACTTAAATAGTTCATGGTCATAGGATTACTAACTGGTAATTAATAATCCGCAAAGATCGGTACATACTATGCTTGCTTCATTATGAAGGATGTCTGTTCTCATAGACATTTGTGTGGTGACACTATAGCTAGTATGTAGGTGCTTATTATAGAATACGTTCACTGAACATGACTCGCACAGCTGAACAACTGATGGAGTTCACTCACGTGTCAGCAGTTGTTCACATAGTGATAGTTGTACAAGTATCCTTAGACTTGAGGTCATCATAGTCATCTTGTGTACACTGAACTATGCTTTGGTTTAGTTCTTAGTCTCCAGGGACAATTATTAGGGCTCTTCTGGGTATAGGAATTTGTACACGAAGATAGTGTATGATCAATAAAGGATCTTCCCCTTCCAGTGAAGGAAGCGAATGTTCAAGGCTGATCCACTTATGCTAGTTCAGGAATCTCTGGCCAGAGTGAATAAAATTAGAAAGGAGTTTCTAATTTGCATAGAACTACGCATAGTAAATGGTAAGCAAGTGATTGAATTAGATAGACTTGACACGAGATCCATGCCTTGTATTTAATCGGGACATTGTAGGGTAGAAGGAGTTTATTGTATGGTAACTATTCACTGAATAGGTTCTTGGTATTCTAAGCAGTGAATTCATATTATCCGGATAGTCGCGATATGCCGAGAAGTATCCCTCACGATGTAGAATAAATGTGATTAATTAATTAATCATATTTAATAAATTAGAGAATTTATATAAATAATGATAAAATAGTTTTATTATTATTTATTTCTACTACCGGCTTAATATTGAACCTACAGGGTCACACCATAAAAAGAGAATGATTTAATGGTGGAGGAATTAATTAATAATGGCTAAATAATTATTTATTTGTGAAATAAATAATTAATTGGCAAATTTAATAATTGATTAAATGAGATTTAATTGATTATAAATTAATTAAGAAAAGTTCTTAATATTATTAACTAAGGATTTAATTTTTGGAAATTAAATCAAGAGAGAGAATTATTTCTAAAGTGTTTAGAAAAAGGATTAATAATTAAAAGGTGTTTTAATTATTAATGAGAATAATAAATGGGATAATAATAATATTATTTATGGGAAAATTTCAGCTGAAAATTTTGCCTATAAATACACTATTATAGACCCAATTTATTCCAACCCACATCGAACCCCAAAACCCAAAAAGTTTGGAAAACCCAATTCTCTCCACCTCCTTCCTCCTCCTTAACATCGTTTTCTTGGTGGATACCGGTGGAGTGCTTCACACTTGAGGAGCAACTGCTAAGGATCTCTGATCGTTGTCTCCGAATTAATTTTAAAGGTTAGATTTGATCCCTCGAAATTTTTATTCATGATCTGTATGCTTTTATTTGGATTTTGTATGTGTAAAAGTGTTTTGCCATGCCCCCGCTGCGTTTAAAATCCAACAGTTGTAAACCCTATAAGTACCTTTATGAACCCCTTGTGTAATGATCCTTCATTCCTTTGTTTACCTTATACCCCATTGATCCTTGAAACAATTTTGATTTCCCTAAATTGAGTACCTTGTTATCATTTGATCAAGATCCCTAGAATTGAACCTTGCTTATCCTTGATTCGTTTCCTTAACTTTGATTTCTTGAAATTGAACTTAAGAATGAGTTTCGACTTGAAAGAGTCTGAATGATTTCATATTATTGGTAATGATAAAATGAATTTAGTAAAACCCCTCGGTTTCCAACACACGGTTTTACAAACAAATTCCTGATGGATTGGATTGAGACGTAAGAGACTAGTGGGACTAGAGCTGTTCGTGAACTGAGCCGTTCGCGAACAAGCTCGAGCTCGGCTCGTTAAGGGCTCGGTTCGGCTCGGTTCGTTAATGGCTCGAGCTCGAGCTCGAACACAAAAATGTGTTCGTTAAGAAAATGAGCTCGAGCCGAGCTTTTGGCATGTTCGGCTCGAGCTCGTCTCGGCTCGGTTCGGCTCGAAAAAATATTTAAAAAAAATATTTTTTATATATTTAATTATTATGAATTTTATTCAGATTTTTTATAAATATTTTTAAATTATTGAACTATACGAATGTCGAAATATATATTTTAGTAATTTGAAAAAATTCAGATATTAAAAATTAATTTTTTAATTTGATATTTTAATAATTAACAAGTAATTTGACTACTACTTGTAACTAGTATTTATTTCCTGATCGGTGTTTCAATTTTTTGAAATTATTTATAAATGATCCAACCGTACGGATGTCAAGATCTATATATTTAAGTGTTATAATAAAAAATTTAGAAAAAATAAATATATTTGGTTTGCTATTTTAATAGTTAACTAGTAGTTTGATTAGTACTTCTCCCATATTAATGTTTCGATTTTTTAAAAAATATTTAATAATGATCTAACCGTACAGATGTTAATATCTATATATTATAGTAATATGACAAAAATTTTGGAAAAAAATAAATGTATTTGATTTGTTATTTTAACAGTCAACAGATGTTTTGAACTTTACTTGTAACTAGTGTTTAGTCTCGTATTAATGTTTCAATTTTTAAAAAATATTTATGAATGATTTTACTGTACGGATATTAATATCTATATATTTTGATGACATGATAAAATTTTTATAAAAAATAAATTTATTTTGTTTATTATTTTGACAATCAACCAATTGTTTGAACAGTACTTAGAACTAGTGTTTAGTCTCATATTAATGTTTCAATTTTTTTAAAAATATTTATGAATGATCCAACCGTACGGATATTAAGATCTATATATTTCAGTGACATGACAAAAATTTTAGAAAAAAATAAATGTATTTGGTTTGTTATTTCAATAGTCAACCGGTGTTTTGACCTTTACGTGTAACTAGTGTTTAGTCTCGTATTAATGTTTTGATTTTTTTAAAAATATTTATAGATTATCCAACCGTATGGATGTTAATATCTATATATTTTAGTGACATGATAAAAATTTTAGAAAAAAATAAATTTATTTTGTTTGTTATTTTGACAATCAACCACTTGTTTGAACAATATTTACAACTAGTGTTTAGTCTCATATTAATGTTTCATTTTTTTTAAAAATATTTATGAATGATCCAACCGTATGGATGTTAAGATCTATATATTTTAATGACATGACAAAAGTTTTAAAAAAAATAAATGTATTTGGTTTGTTATTTTAACAGTTAGCCGGTGTTTTGACCTTTACTTGTAACTAGTGTTTAGTCTCGTATTAATGTTTTGATTTTTTAAAAAATATTTATAGATGATCCAACCGTACGGATGTTAATATCTATATATTTTAGTAACATGATAAAAAGTTTAGAAAAAAATAAATTTATTTTGTTTGTTATTTTGACAATCAACCACTTGTTTGAACAGTACTTGTAACTAGTGTTTAGTCTCGTATTAATGTTTTGATTTTTTTAAAAATATTTATAAATGATCCAACCATACGGATGTTAAGATCTATATATTTTAGTGATATGACAAAAAAATTAGAAAAAAATAAATGTATTTGATTTGTTATTTTAATAGTCAACCGGTGTTTTGACTTGTACTTGTAATTAGTGTTTAGTATCGTATTAATGTTTCGATTTTTTTTAAAATATTTATGAATGATCCAACCGTGCGGATGTTAAGATCAATATATTTTAGTGATATGACAAAATTTTTAGAAAAAAAATAAAAGTATTTGGTTTGTTATTTTAACAATCAACTGGTGTTTTGACCAGAATTTTTTAATTCAGCTCGGCTCGGCTCGGCTCGGCTCGGCTCGACTCGGCTCGTTTTGATGGAGAAAGCTTGTGTTCGGCTCGTGTTCAGCTCGGTTCGACTCGACTCGATTTTGTTCAATAAAAGCTCGTGTTCAGCTCGTTCGTTAACGAGCTCGAGCTCGAACACAGGTTTTTGTTCGTTAAAAAAGCTCGGCTCGGCTCGTCAGAAAAAAAATTAAAGCTCGGCTCAGTTCGATGAAAACTCGGCTCGGCTCGGTTCGTGAACAGCTCTAAGTGGGACTAGTCCGGTCATGTTAAGAGGCAAGCGGGGCTAGTCCAGTTTAAGGCTGAAATTATGTCATTGACATTGGTACTTTAAAGACCAGATGGAGGTCGATACGGGTTGATCACCCGTATTATTATGAAATGAAAGATAAAGTAGTCCAATCAAAGGTTCCATAACTATTTAAAAAGAAGAGAGGAATTGAATTTCCTATTCAACAATTGATTCCTTGAAAATGAAAAGGTTTTTATTATTTTGAAAGAATTGATTGTGATATTGTGAAGCTTAAAGCTTGTGAACCCTGATTTTGATTCTGTTGATATTATCAATCATCTAAGTTGATTCTCAATGATAAAAAGATTATCGCTTTCCATTTGAAAGATCATTTATGATCCTATTAATGTTTTGTGATGAATGTCGGCTTTCACCATATCTTGAGCCTTATTCCTTGAAAGCCCAAAGTTTTCTTCATAACCCTTTCATAGCCCAAAAGATAGAAATATGCCACCTAGAAATGATAAAGTAGAATGCCTTGAGATCAGTAATGGTATAATGTGGATTTTGTATCGTAGAACTGTTCTTTTTTAGTTACTTGCTGAGTTTTATACTCATATGTTTTATTTTAATCTCACCATGGAAGTTAAGCAAGAGGATGGCCAGGCTTAGGTGAACTGCTCGTAAGAGCATACCTGGTGGTCCCTACCGTGTGGAGGGCTTCCGATTTCCAGAGCAGGTAGTACAGGTTTTGAGTGAGCAAGCGCTTAGCCAAAAAGTTATTAAGATACAATGGGTTATCTGTCGGTTCCAAGTTATATCGACTATGTATATTTGATTTTATTTTGGGTTGTAAATTGTATTATATGGTTGGTAGTTGTAATCTTGTCTCATACTTTATCCTGTTTGATCATGTTAGTAGATAATCGGGGTTTATGCTTATCTAATTCATAGTTTAGAGGTGTGTGGGTCCTCATTTCCTAACCCCGAGAATGAGGGCGTCACAAGTTGGTATCATAGCTACAGGATCTAGTCCCTGAGACAAGTTAGGAATAAAAAGGGTATTTTGGGTATATATCTATATCGCGAGAGAGTTCGACTCATATAGAGTTGAGTTAGACTATTAGGTATAGTCTAAGGAAAGTGTATATGAGCTAAAGTGGTGACTAGAGTTAGGGTGTGAGTTAGATGGAAGCTTTATTTAACCCTAACGATGTTTCGTGGTTGCTGCTTTGTCTTTTCTCTCAGGATCCCAGTAGTGGTAGTGATTCCGATTCAGAGGTTAGTTTGACCGGTACCCCAGTGGACCCCATTCCACTCTCTTCAGAGGAGCCTGTGTATGTTAGTTCAGATCCAGAGGAAGAACCATCTGAGAGTAATGAGATCCCTATACAGATATCACCCTTGAGGCCAGAGTCAGAGACCTCTGCCCCTGAGCCAGAGTCTGAGATGCCTAAGATTGTGCCTGTCAGTGTTGGTGGCAAGTTAGCCCAGGATCGAGATTTTGTTTACTCCCGTATTCCTAAGTTGGGAGCTTTGGTGGATAGGCTAGCTCGAGAGTCTAGGAAGAGTTCTTAAGTTATGGATGATGAGTGGAGAGTTCTGGTTAAGATGGTGGAGCAGGTTTCCCAGAGGAAATTGGATGAGGGACCATCCACTAGTGATTCTGATGCTGAGGCCCAGAGGCTGCATAAGATCATTCGCTGGATGTTGGTTGTGTTGAGAGAGATTTTGGATGATTAGATGTCAGTGTTGGTCAGGTAGGACTTTTGGTGGAGCCCGTAGTTGTTGTTTTTTCAGTGCTGGTAGGCTTTGGGATACTTGGTCAGATGTCGGGATCCCGTTTTCATTTGTTGTATTGTATCTCGGAACCTTGTGGTAGTAGTTGTTAGAAGTTAGGGGTAGATAGGGGGATGTTTTCCAGTTTTTCCTCTGTTAAACCCTGTTATATTATCGTACCTATTTCCAGAACTTGTGATAATCAGACTTTGTTTATGTACCCTTGGATTAATGAATCAAATATATATCTTGTTTTCTTATTGTGCACCCTGGAAACCTTTATAAACTGTTTTGTGTATCATGTTTCATACAACCGTGTTTAAAATTTCGTAAAAAAAAAATTATACCCTGTGCCATGAGAAAATAACACTGAGATGAGAATTATATAGTAAAAGGATTGCATGTGCAAAATTGGGTAAAGCTTAAAACTCGCAAAAGAGATTTCGTAATAAATGTTGTTATATATATATGCCATGTTATCGTATTGCTAAATAATTGCTCAATCAGGTTTGTAAGAAATGGTCAACTCACCACATCACCAAGAAGAAGAAATCCAAACCCAAGACCCAGAAGTGAATCCAGAAACCACCATGAGCAGACTTACTCAGCTTTTGCAACAATCTGTAGCCCCTAAAGTTGGAAACTTCAAACATTTTCAATCCGTCCATCCCCCAGAGTTTTTAGGTTTGCCAGACCCGATAAGAGCTCAGTCGTGGTTAAGAGAAATGGAGAAAGCGTTTGTGTGAGCAGAAGTTAAGGATGAAAAGAAAGCTCAGTATGCGAGTTATTACCTTAAAGATGAAGCGAGTTTTTGGTGGGAATCTTCAAAGGCGTTGCTGGAAGGAAAGGACTTATCATGGAGAAGTTTACTGAGATGTTTCAGGAGAAGTATTTGCCAAGTTATATGCAAGATCAGTTGGAGATGAAATTTTTGGACCTTAGGCAAGAAGATATGTCGTTAGCAGAATATGAGGTAAAATTTTCGGAATTGTCTAGATTCGTACCTGAGTATGTGAATACGGAGGCGAAGAAGGCCAAAAGGTTCCAACAGGGACTTAGGCCGTGGATTAGAGGTCAAGTGGCGTTGTTGGATATCAAGACTTATGCCGCTTTAGTGCAGAAAGCAAAGATAGTGGAAGGAGAGCGTGAAGCTACAAAAGGAAAAAATGAAGGTAGGAAAAGGAAGTTTGAGAGCTCGGAGCAAGAACAAGGAAGTTCAAAGTTTAGAGGGAAGTTTGGAAAGAATGGTGGAGGTCAGAACCAAAAGTTTCAAAAGTTTAGACCCGGCAATGGAGCCCAGAAGAACCATTTCCAGAAAGCAGGACAACCAAGGAAGGATAATAGACCTCAAGTTCAAGATTGCAAAATTTGTGGGAAGAGACACCTAGGAAGGTGTAATAAGTTGGATGTGACCTGTTTCAAGTGTAACCAGAAAGGGCATTATTCGTCGGAGTGCCCGAGTGGAGAAAAGAAGCCTGAATTAGCCTGTTTCAAATATGGAAAGGTGGGCCATATGGCCAGAAGCTGCAAGGAGCCTGTTCAAAAGGCCAATGTTCTTAGATTTGCTGGACCACCGCCCCTCCCAGCACCAATAGCTCAATCTAGAGCTAGGACCTTTAATATGACAATGAAAGATGTTGTGCAAGATGCGGATGTGGTGGCAGGTATGCTTGTTATAAACTCAGTAGAAGTAAAAGTATTGATGGATTCTGGAGCAACTAGATCTTTTATTTCTGAAAGTATTCTTGATAGACTTAAATACGTTGCGTACCCTCTGGAACCAAACTTGATAATAGAGGTAGCAAATCAAGATAAAGTCATTGTTAATAAAGTTTGTCCCAATTGTGTTGTGGTTATAGAAGGTCGTCACTTTTCTGCTGACTTAATTCCTTTTAAGTTAGGAGAATTCGATGTTATATTAGGAATGGATTGGCTGTCAAACCACGAGGCACAAATAGAGTGTAAAAGTAAGAAGGTGAAGTTAAGGACCAAGGATGGTGATGAAGTGATATTCAAAGGGAGAAGACAAGAGAAGAAATTTATAACGGCTATCGAGATGAGGAGATTATTACGTCAAGGATGCGAAGTTTATTTGGCTCATGTTAAGGACGTGGAGAAAGAATCCATGAGGATTGAAGATATTCCGGTAGTAAGAGATTTTCCTGATGTGTTTCCAGATGAATTACCTGGACTACCTCCAGATAGAGAGATCGAGTTTACGATTGATTTGGCTCCTGGAACGGAACCGGTATCGAAAGCTCCCTATTGTATGGCTCCAGTCGAGATAAAGGAATTGGCAGCGTATTTGCAAGAATTATTGGATAAAAGAGTGATTCGCCTGAGTGTATCCCCGTGGGGTGCACCGGTGTTGTTTGTAAAGAAGAAGTATGGAAGTATGAGGTTGTGTATTGACTATCGTGAATTGAATAAATTGACGATTAAGAATAAGTACCCTTTACCACGATCGACGACTTGTTTGATAAGTAAAAGGAGCTACTTGTTTCTCCATGATTGATTTGAGATCTGGGTATCATCAGCTAAAGATTAAAGTGGAAGATATACCCAAAACGGCATTTTAAACGAGATATGGACACTACGAGTTTTTGGGCGTTTGGTTTGACGAACGCGCCAGCCGTATTTATGGATCTTATGAACAGAGTGTTCAAGCAATATTTGGATAAGTTCGTTATAGTGCTAATTGATGATATATTGATATATTCCAAGATGGAAGAAGATCACAAGGAGCATTTGAGGATTTCCTTGGAAATTTTGAGAAAAGAAAAGCTATACGCCAAGTTTTCGAACTGTGAGTTTTGGCTAAAGGAAGTGCAATTTCTTGGTCATATAGTTAATAAAGAAGGAATCAAAGTAGACCCAGCTAAGATAGAAGCTGTGATGAATTGAGAGAGACCCAAGACTCCTACGGAGGTCAGAAGTTTTCTAAGACTAGCCGGATACTATAGAAGGTTTGTGCAAGATTTCTCTAAGATTGTTGTTCCATTGACTAAGTTGACAAGGAAGAACGAGAAATATGTGTGGACGGATAAGTGAGAAGAAAGCTTTCAAGAATTAAAGAAGAGATTGGTAACCGCCCCAATGTTGGTATTACCAGATGAGGAAGGAGAATTCGTGATTTTCAGCAATGCTTCGTATAAAGGGCTCAAATGTGTGTTAATGCAACAGGGGAAGGTAATAGCATATACGTCAAGGCAACTAAAGCCGCATAAATAGAAGTATCCCACGCATGATTTAGAATTGACAGCAATTGTGTTTGCCCTTAAGATTTGGAGGCGTTATTTGTACGGGGAAAAGTGTGAGATCTACATAGATCATAAGAGTTTAAAATATATTTTCACTCAGAAGGAGTTGAATATAAGACAAAGAAGATGGTTAGAGTTGATCAAAGATTACGACTGTACAATAAATTATCACCCTGGAAAGGCGAATGTAGTAGCAGACGCTTTAAGTCGCAAGGAAAGATTGAATATGTTAACTTTGTCGGAGGAATTGATCAAGGATTTTCAAAAGATGGAAATAGATGTGCAAACTCCATAATTCGGAGGTGAAGCAATATATGTTATGTCATTTCAACCTGAAATTTTGGAAAAGATTAGATGTTGTCAAGAGCAAGTGATGAATCGCGAAAAGGATAAGTTGTCAGGAGAAGAAATCAAAGCTCAAAAGGATGAAAGAGGAATATATCGTGTTAACTCACGTATTTGGATACCTAATGTTGTGGAGCTAAAGCATGAAATTTTGCAAGAGGTGCATAACTCGAGATTTTTAATTCACCCTAGAAGTATGAAAATGTACAAAGATTTAAAAGAAAGTTATTGGTGGCCAAACATGAAAAAGGAAATTGCAGAATGGATAAGTAAGTGTTATAAGTGTTAAAGAGTAAAAGCAGAACATCAGAGACCAAGTGGGTTGTTGCAACCACTGGATATACCAGAATAAAAATGGGAACATATCGCAATGGATTTCGTGGTAGGATTACCCAAGACCAAGTTTAATCATGATGCAATTTGGGTAGTAATCGATCGATTGATGAAATCAGCGCATTTCTTGCCGATAAACGAAAGGTTTTCATTAGAATAATTGGTCAAATTGTATTTGGATGAGATTGTGATGCATCACGGAGTTCCAGTATCTATCGTATCTGATAGAGACCCAAGGTTTAACTCGAGATTTTGGCGACAATTTCATGATCATTTGGGAACTAAGCTGAAAATGAGTACGGCATATCATCCGCAAACTGATGGACAAAGTGAAAGGATAATTCAAACGATCGAGGGTATGTTGCGAACCTGTGTAATAGATTTCAAAGGAAATTGGGACGATCGTTTGCCATTGATTGAGTTTTCCTACAATAACAGTTATCACGCAAGTATTGGCATACCGCCTTATGAAGCGTTGTATGGAAGAAAGTGTAGATCCCCTACATTTTGGGATGACATTGGTGAGCGCAGGTTAATTGGCCCAGAGTTAGTTCAACAAATGAAAGAAAAGGTGAAGATGATTTGAAAAAGATTAATTGATGCTCAAGATCGACAAACGAAGTATGCGAATCGAGAACGAAAAGATGTGCAATTCGAACCTGGAGACAATATATTGTTAAAGATATCTCCTTGGAAAGGTTTAACCAGATTTTGAAAGAAAGGGAAGTTGAGTCCTAGGTATATTGGACCATTCGAAGTACTGTGACAAGTTGGAAAGGTGGCTTATGAATTAGCGCTACCTCTGCAAATGCAACATCTTCACAATGTATTTCATGTATTTCTTCTAAAGAAGTATAATGCTTGTAACACCCCCAAATCCGGGGTCGGGGATCCGGGTTGTCACGAGTTCCATTTCCCTTAATAACACCCAATCTTAATAAACAATCAACTACTCTGTACTGTGACCCCACAATAAACACACACACCACAAGTTATAGTCTCAGAGATGAATATCCAAGAATAACACGAGTCATTTTATTCCAAAATTATATGTCATTACACCTTAAAAGGGATTCTGAATAAATTTACATTTCTTTGCCATTATTACAATTGATAAAGATACATAAGTCTGGTACATCAAAAGTTGAAAGCCTAGCCTATTGGTAGTTCCTACCTCAGCTACAGCGACATCAACGCCTATAGGAAACTGCGGAACGTTTCCTATCCGCTCGTGAATTGGGAGCTTGGTCCTGTTCATCTTGTCTATCTGATGTTGTGTGACGAAAGAAGAAAGCAAGGGTGAGCAACAAGCCCACCGAAATAATATGTATAATAATTAACAATATATGAGCATTCTCATAGTACTCATGAAAGTCTTGGTCAATAAAAAACGAACCAAGCTGATATCTTAACGCAACCAAGTCGCAAAATATTCAGTATATATATACATATATACTTTTCACAATCTTTGAAATCCTCTGACATGTATAATATACACAGAGTTCCAGTTTATAACTATATAAAAATATCGTTGCAAGGTGATCTAATATATCTAACCTTGTCTCAACGTTTTTCTGAAACCTTTGTCATTCATAAGACAGTCATGAACTAGATATAAGTTTAAAAGATGAAGTTACAAGATACTCCAATATACTTATATCTTTTCCAAATACTACTTGAACTACCACCGTTCAATGTATAAATAGTTTATCCCATAGATTAAGCTACAAGACAAAACTTGTATAGAATCAATCTTTAAAATATCATCAAAATAAAATGAAGTTACGAGATACTTCATTTGATGCAAACATCATTTTGAAAACTTGACCCTGCCAACACTCAACAATCGCCCAACCGTAGCCTTTCTATCAAAGTGCTCTGGGTAGTGTTGCAGAAATATCCAATTGGATGATGAACTCATTACAGGAGTTTTCCGCGCCAGAAAGACCACTTACGATGATCAGTCGTAGTAGTGCAACCCCACCATTTTCTACATGTAGAGGAGAACCTGTCGGATTTACTTGTCAACCGAACACTGGACTCCTAAGGAATGGACCGACTTAGCGGAACTTCCAGGCCATTTGGGCCAATATGATAAGGCTGGTTAGGCGCCACTCGACCACTTACGCCACTCCTAGTTCAGATGAAATCCATGACTCTGAAATGTAAAGCTCGTCCCCACTTTCCCCAAGTAGAAACTTGTTGATACAGCTCCACCAAGAAGTCGTATCTAGTTGGAAAGGAAAACTCACCGATATTTCCCAGGCGATGCCTGTTAATGGATTAACTTGTTCCAAGAATTTTACTTCCCGAGTATTGGGTAAGTAATAAAAAACTCTTTTATCAAAATAGCAACCTTGTTGCGAATATAAAACACACCACAGAGCCGGATCCCTCAGGTTTTGAGCGAATATTTAAATCCCCTTTGAAAGAAAGATCTTAAATATATTAAAAAATGAGTTTTGGGGTCCGCTCTAACTTTCAAAATCATTTTGAAGACTCGCAAACATTTTTAAGAATGTTTGGAGTAATGCTGATTTAATGAAATAAATCAGTCCCAATTTATTAGAAAATATCCGAATATTATTATTTAAATAATATTCTCATAAAGAATAATCTTTATAAAAATAATTGAAGTAGAAGTTTTAAAACTTATACTTGCAATGTATATTAAATAACCAAAGATATACTTATATGAAAGTACTATCTTTATTTGAATAATCAAAAGTGAGTTTGATTATCGACACATTATTCTTTAATAAAATTAAGAATAATAATTAGTAAATAATCGGAGTCATAAGTCCTCGAATGAATATTCAAATAATAATATTCATTAATAAATTAAGCGGAGTCATAAGTCCTCGAATGAATATTTAAAATAATATTCATTAATAAAATAAACGGAGTCATATGTCCTCGAATAAATATTCAAAATAATATTCATTAATAAAATAAAGTTATCGAATAAAACTTATTCGATTCATCGTTTTGAAAACAATATCTATATATATATACATAAATATATAATATACTCGGGAGCATCGACTCCCGGTTTTAGAAAAATGTTCACCTTTGGGTCCCCTGTACTAAGGGTATATGTAATTACTACTTATCTCTAGCATAGATATTATCGACTGAATCAACAAATATATGTATCAAGATTACGAAACAGGTATGCATATATACCATATCACATTCTACAATATATCGCAAGAATTTGCTAATTAACCATCATGCATCTATCACAAGATAATGCATATACATATGCATACATCACAACAACAGTACAACGGGTAGAAAACTTGCTTGAGTGCTCCCGGATAGACTTAAGCTTAGAGTGGGTCCGATAACCTATGAAAAACAACATAAGTTGGAATTACACCCCAGTCGCTTAAGAAACTAGACTTTAACCAATTGAACCCTAACGTTTGCTTATGGTCACTCCTACGCTTAACGAATCACCTAAGTCGTTCGAGTACCCTCGGCTCTACAATTTTTAATAAATTAACCATAAAGAGTTTTAAGGCGATTCTTTCGCGAGTACCTTACCAACTTCCTAATCCACTTAAAATAATTGTTTCATACCCCAATTAGTCATTTAAAGTCCTTAACCAAGGTTTCAAAGTAAGGCGAGGGGTAATGGTTCGGTCGCGAAACGCCGTTGCTTAAAACGGTCATTTCTCCTAAACCGTACATCGGATTCAAATGAACCACATATCAAAATGAAGTTCATAACATGAACTATCTAATCATGGCAATGGTCAAAACCTAACAGTGAGTTCTCGGGTCCTGATGTTATGAACAAAAACAGTCTAAAGTAAATCGGACATTACGACGGCTATGTTTACGCGATTACCAATTTTTATTCTACTCCAAATCAACCACCAATCAACCACAATTCAACCATACAACCAAACTCCATACTTACAACAGCCCCAACAACTCAATATTACCAATTCATACTTATTTCTCAATCATGAACTAAGAGTTTACTTAAGTTCATTAACTAATAACCAAGATTTCCAACTCCAAAAACATCACAAAACCAACCAATCTCTAAACACGCAATAATCATGCCTCTCATCAACTAAACTACTCATAACAAGCTCTAAACATGATTACACACCCATTACACTAACCCATCATCTAAACATTAGGAAATCTAAATAACAAAACTTAAGACTAAGATCATGAAGAGTTATACCTTCCTTGAAGCTTGTAATCCATGAAAGATCCTTGGAATGCCCATGGAAGCCTTAATCTAACCTCCTACAAGCTTGATCTTTCAAAGAAATCAAGAACACAAAAATTAATTTCAAGAAAGTACTATTCACCATCTTCTTGAATGATTTATAGGAAATGCTAGGAAAGGATTTTGAAGCTAAGATTCCTAGGAAGTATGTAACTTAACTAGGAGAAGCTAGGATAATTACCTTGTAAATTAGCAAGTGGAGGAGCTTGGACTTCCCTTTTCTTAAGAAAGAGGCCGAGAGCTTCAATGGAGAAAAAGAAGTCAAGTTGTGTTTTTGGTGAAATGAATGGTTGGTTGGTTGTTTTTGGTGTTTTTGTTTTGATTTATTACTTTTTACCATGGTAACTTTTGTGTGGTTCTTAATCAACCAACAACACACCTTTCTTTGTCATGCTCATGTCACCTTGTTATGTCATCCTCCCCCACTTGTCCTCCTCTTATTGGTTTGATGACATCATCCTCACTAACCTCTTTGATTAGCTTCTAATTACTTGGCTAATGACCGCTGATCTGTTAAACGGTTCGCTTAACTTTCGTTTTCGTTTATCGTTTGAGGGATCATACTCGGGATCTTTTCATACCTTATACTCAATTCTTTCGGTATCTGGTGGATTTTCGGGAAAAATCAAAGTGTTCGGATTTGGATTCTGACGATCTTTTCATACACTTATTTATCATATAGAGTACTAATACGATCTCAGAATAACAATAAAAGAACCCCTACATAGTGTGGCATGAAAAGTTTTCTTATTCAACATAATCAGCAAAAAGCACTATTCATAAGGGTTTCAAAAATTCCAAAATTTGGGGTTATTACAGTCTCCCCTCCTTAAAAGGATTCCGTCCCGGAATCAGATAGAAAATGAATAGGGATACTCTCTTAGCATTGCACTTTCTAACTCTCAAGTAAATTTTCCCACATTGTGGTTCTTCCATTAAACTCTGAATAGTTTGATAACCCTTCTCCTAAGCACTTGTCCTTTTTTCAGTCTATAACCCTTTCTGGTTGCTCCATATAGGTTACGTCTGGTTGCATGTCTATGCGCTCATATGCCCCTATTTATCTGGCATCCGAATTACACTTCCTTAACATTGACACGTGAAACACGTTATGACTTGCTACATGCTCGGGGGTAGGGCTAGCTCATATGCTATCTTCCCAATACGTCTTAATATATCCAAGGGTCCAACAATTCATGGACTTAAACTTTCCTTTCTTTCCAACCCTCATCAATTCCTTTTTAAGGGAATACTTTTAACAATACAAGGTTCCCTCCTTCATACTCTTTGTCCTTTCATTGTCAAATCAGCATACTTCTTATGCCCATCTTGGGCTACTCCCAGCCGTCCTCTGATTAGATCTATTATATTCTTGGTCCTTTGGACCACTGCTGGTCCGAGCATCTTGCGCTCTACAACTTCATCCTAACATAAGGGAGATCGACATTGTCTTCCCTCAAAGATCTCATAAGACGACATCTCGATACCTGACATACGATCTATTATCGTGAGAAAACTCATCCGCGTTAAGTGATCATTCCAAATTCTTTCAAGTCTATTGAACCGACTCTCATCATAGCTTCTAGCATTATAGCTTTTGCTTCTCAATACCCATTCTTTGCCAGTTCGTAGTCCTTACTATCTTCCGTTCCTAATATTATACTGGTTACACCTTTGCTCGTTAGCATTCTATAACCTTTTAATAATCGCGTCAACCTTAGTATCACGAACGCGTTAGAATCGGAATACCACCATACTTGGTACCACTTCCTCTCTAGCTGCCTCCATCTTCGAAAGCTTGATCCATCGTATAGAAGTAAAAGAATTTATTGAGAGATCACTATGATCATGAACACTTGTTCTACTGCATAGTTGGTACAGAAGGTGGCCAGCCTTTAGTACTTGACAAGCAATTAAACAACATGTGGTATCCTACTAGGCTTCTATCACACAGATAGATAGTCATTCGGCAATACCTCCCCTTCTGGAAGGGTTGTTCTTCTCAGCTTATATGAAATGAAAAGAAGAGAAAAGAACGAACTGAAGGGAATTGCATATACGTAAAAAAATTTTATTGCCATAAAATATCTGGCTTGGAATCTACCTCTGAATTATAGAGGTTTGTCATAGGAGAATAAAACATATAGGTATTTATATCAACATCAAGTATTAAAGCATCGTATTTCACATGCCTAAATATTTTCTCTATTCCGTCCATCATTCTATGGACCCATGCTCTTCCTCGAGCTTATACACAATCACCTTTGAAACTCCCTCGATATCAAAAATCAAATCTGGGATCCCATTTTAGACATCATCGTTACTAGAATTCTATGTTTGCACTGCAACCTTCCTCGTATAGTAATATGACTCTCTATTGATAAGAAGGAATAAATATTCAATAGGTAAATAATCGACCTAGTTTTTCTATCAAAGATAACTTATACGTCAACACGACCCGATTAGTGGTACTCAACCTCAACATCCATTCCAATACAACTCTCACGGTTGTAATCAGCTCATTAATCGCAGAATCAATGCTGCATTACTATGGTCCACCACTGACCTACTGTCGTCATTCACTTTCCATGAAATCTTAATATCTAACCATACGGAGTCCATACATGTCGTATAGAATTCTTCTAAGGAGTTAACATAATCACCATTCATAATTCATGAAGAACACTCCAAATTCTGACGTACTTTCATGACATGAAGCAGATAAAATTGCAGAAGAGTTTCAATTAAAGCAACAATAGTAGCTTAATACCATTCTTAATCATTTTCCTTCAATAGAAGACTTAACTCAAAGGTTCGTTTAGTCCTTTTTGAAACATGGTCCTGGATTATTCTCAAGATAGTACCTTCTAAGATAGATAGCCCGCTCATGGCGATTATACGAATTAAACCTTTACCAAACTACTATTACAGTTGGGTATTGCACAGTCATCAGAAGGAATGTCAATCTTCCAACCCATAATACAACCTTTACGGCTTCAACCATTATCACTATATTCCTCTTGCACGAGCGCCTATAATTGCTCTCTTACACTTAAAGTGTCGACCACCTCTTTGGCCTTTCCTGATAGTAAAATTTCCTTACAATCAATGTCGTTTGAACGATCTCCAACTAAATTTTCTACCTCATTTCCAATCACTGCTTGAGTGAAGATGTTTTCCTTAAAATCTGATGAGTAAAAAAAATTATCACCATTTTTCCATAAGTTATTGCCTCAGTCTTTAGAGGTTAATCATTTTCACGACTGACTCTCGATCATACTTAGGACATCTTTTATCTTAGGTCCTAATTGCCCTGAACAATTTCGACCTTTACTGGTTCGATCCATACTTTCTCGTGGTTTAACACGTGCCCCGCTTGGCATCATTATAATTACGTCATATTTCCTTTACAACATTTCTATTCTTGAGAATTTTGAATATTACCTTTCTCCTTGTAAAACCTCTAGGGTTATCCTTGAATCGTTCCTCCTGTATTCCCTAGATACAGGGCATATCAAGATACCATTTATTAATACCAGAATCATTGTCTATATACTTCTGAAAAATTTCTCCACTGATTCTTAAAGGTTGTTATTACCTTAATCCTTTCTTATTCATATTGTCAAAACTCATACTATCCCTATTAAGGGTGAAATGCCCACCTTTATGCATTCCCCTAGGATTCATTTTAAGTTACCGATGTTTTATCCTTAATTTCACGATAGCATCCTTATTCAAACTGAGGTCAATCCATATGGCCTCCAAAAGATAACAACGGTTTTTTTCTGCTTTGCTTGCCTAATTTGGTAATGACAACAGGGATGTTCTGAAAGATATTGGTCATGTTCAATGTGAACTTCTTCTTAATAATTCCTTATTTACTTTTGTTGTTTATCTCAACAGTCACCTCAATGTTGGGATATCTTTCATACCTGGCGTCTCCCTTTCTGGGTATCAAGCCACCGGTCTTACACTTCCTTCATCCAATTTTCCTAATTTCTTACTTCCTTGCCTCCTCAGTCTATCCACGACTCATTATTTATCCTTCGAACTATCTCAAGGTTTCCTTGAATTCTCCCAACTTACAGGGGATAAAATATGTACATCTCTTATGCCTTTAACCATCAACTTTAGCTCATAGTGAATCATCCTCATCCTGACGATCACATACTTTTCTATTTCTATTACTATGATTCTTTAGGGTTTCCTCATACCCAACTCCCTTATCATTCCTCAAACTCTATTGCCTTTATATTCCTTTCCACTTCAGTTTCTTTTTATTTTCCTTTCTCTTATCATTATTTCATGAACCCACTAATCATTTACTTCAAACATCACGTCATTCTGGGATTCGTGTCCTCAGAACGAATCTTGACAACTTTTACAACTTAGATTCATAATTCATCATACTCGCCCGCCTTTGTTCTGGATCTAAAGCTTTTACACTATCTCTCTAACCTTGGGAATTACTTTCCCGAAAACAATTGACTGAACTTTAATCAGTTTATTATAATCTCTTGCTCCGTGCCTTCCTTGGCCTTTCACCAGCGGGTGGCCTCTCTCTTAGGAGGGTAAGTGATAAAAACAGTCTTTTGTGATTTGTCAATCATTTAGAATCTCAAATGATTCCTATATTTCCTTTAGCCAGGCTCTTGCCTCGACTGGGTCAACCTGTTCCTTGGAACTCTGAGAGCTTAGCAACTTAAAGGTCATGAAAGAATTTCCTACCGCATTGTTTCCTCAAGGTCGTGGTTGGGGATAATAGTCTAAGTTCTTTTTAGACAGGTCCATGAATTGCGGTATATGAGTACCGTCTCGGGTCTCCTTTCCTTACTCGACTTTCTGTTTCCTTAGTATGAAATGTTTCATCCTTCTCCCATACTTGGGGTTATCTCATACGATAAAATCCTCATTTTCCACTCCATTATGTTATGGGTTCCTTCTATCTTGATGGCGACCTCCCTGACTATCACGTGCAGGGTTTGCTCTAAATCTTATTCCTCAAACTAGCTTTTATCTAAGATTTCATCTTTAAGCTCTTGAATATTTGGAACCCAAATTATGTAGGAATACCTCATTATTCCCTTATCATCTTTCTCAGTATTAATCTCTTATCTATTTGTTGGCTCTCTGCCTTCATTCATCACTTTTTCCGGCGTAATATGTTCTTTTTCGATAATTCGGGCTGTATTGCAATCTCAAACAGCTTTTCGGTACCGGCTCCGGTTACCTTCACTTCTATTTCCATTTTCTCAAAATCTCTTATCAACTCTCCCAAAGACATTTTCATCTTGAGTCTCTCCTTTATACTAAGGGCATTAGCCACCATTTTGGCTTTCCCTGGATGATAAAGAATCTCATAATCGTAATCCTTGATTAGCTCTACCCACCTCCTCTTGCGCATGTTGAGCTCTTTCTGCGTGAAAATGCACTAAAGCACTTATGGCTTGTGTAAATCTCGCACTTCTCTCCATACAAGTAATGCCTCCAATCTTTAGGGCAGAACTATTGCCACGAGCCCAAGCTCATGGGTGGGGATATCGAATTTTATATTCCCTTAATTGTCTTGACGCGTACGCGATTACCTTGTTGTGCTGTATAAGAAGCACCCTAATTCCTTATGCGAAGCGTCACTACAAATCACAAAATCTCCTTTTCCATCCGGCAACGCCAACATAGGAGTCGTCACCAACCTTTCCTTTAGTTCTTGAAAGATGTTCTCGCATTTCTCTGTCCATTCGAACTTCTCAGTCTTATGAGTAAGCCGCGTTAAAGGGGCTACTATCTTTACAAACTTGAACAAACCTCTGGTAGTGACCGGCCAATCCTATCTCTGGCAGTTTCCCTAACCATGGTTATCAATTACTCAGTGGTCCTTTATTCATTCTTGTCAGGATCCTTCACAGGATCTTTCTCAGTGATAATCCCTTCTAGGACAACATCCTCAACCGCTACATCCTCAATATGAACATCATCCGGTCCCGTGTTAGGACGATCTATCGGATCCACAATCTGATCTCCAATAACTAATAAAACATCATCGCGTTGTTGCTCCTCAACCTCAAGGTTCGGAGTCCCGCTACCATATACGATAACGAACTATACTTCTATCAAGATATTTATAAGGGTCCCCATATGGGTTTTAACTGTCAGTATACGTTAGGTAGTCCCTATGAACTTGGCAAGAGTTCTTATTATCTTAGTGAACTAATTATCTTAACGTCACATCATCTCTGAGGTCTATAACGCTTCGCTCTGATACCATTTCTGTAACACCCCCAAATCCGGGGTCGGGGATCCGGGTTGTCACGAGTTCCATTTCCCTTAATAACACCCAATTTTAATAAACAATCAACTACTATGTACTGCGACCCCACAATAAACACACACACCACAAGTTATAGTCTCAGAGATAAATATCCAAGAATAACACGAGTCATTTTATTCCAAAATTACATTCCAATACACCTTAAAAGGGTTTCTGAATAAATTTACATTTCTTTGCCATTATTACAATTGATAAAGATACATAAGTCTGGTACATCAAAAGTTGAAAGCCTAGCCTATTGGTAGTTCCTACCTCAGCTATAGCGACATCAACGCCTATAGGAAACTGCGGAACATTTCCTATCCGCTCGCGAATTGGGAGCTTGGTCCTGTTCATCTTGTATATCTGATGTTGTGTGATGAAACAAGAAAGCAAGGGTGAGCAACAAGCCCACCGAAATAATATGTATAATAATTAACAATATATGAGCATTCTCATAGTACTCATGAAAGTCTTGGTCAAGAAGAAATGAACCAAGCTGATATCTTAACGCGACCAAGTCGTAAAATATTCAGTATATATATACATATATACTTTTCACAATCTTAGAAATCATCTGACATGTATAATATACACAGAGTTCTAGTTTATAACTGTATAAAAATATCGTTGCAAGGTGATCTAATATATCTAACCTTGTCTCAACGTTTTTCTGAAACCTTTGTCATTCATAAGACATTCATGAACTAGATATAAGTTTAAAAGATGAAGTTACAAGATACTCCAATATACTTATATCTTTTCCAAATACTACTTGAACTACCACCGTTCAATGTATAAATAGTTCATCCCATAGATTAATCTACAAGACAAAACTTGTATAGAATCAATCTTTAAAATATCATCAAAATAAAATGAAGTTACGAGATACTTCATTAGATGCAAACATCATTTTCAAAACTTGACCCTGCCAACATTCAACAATCGCCCAACCGTAGCCTTTCTATCGAAGTTCTCTGGGTAGTGTTGCAGAAATATCCAATTGGATGATGAACTCATTACGGAGTTTGTCACGCCAGGAAGACCACTTACGATGATCAATCGTAGTAGTGCAACCCCACCATTTTCTACATGTAGAGGAGAACCTGTCGGATTTACTTGTCAACCGAACACTAGACTCCTAAGGAATGGACCGACTTAGAGGAACTTCCAGGCCATTTAGGCCAATATGATAAGGTTGGGCTGGCGCCACTCGACCACTTACGCCACTCCTAGTTCAGATGAAATCCATGACTCTGAAACGTAAAGCTCGTCCCCACTTTCCCCAAGTAGAAACTTGTTGATACGGCTCCACCAAGAAGTCGTATCTAGTTGGAAAGGAAAACTCACCGATATTTCCCAGGCGATGCCTGTTAATGGATTAACTTGTTCCAAGAATTTTACTTCCCGAGTATTGGGTAAGTAATCAAAAACTCTTTTATCAAAATAGCAACCTTGTTGCGAATATAAAATACACCACAGAGCCGGATCCCTCAGGTTTTGAGCGAATATTTAAATCCCCTTTGAAAGGAAGATCTTAAATAGATAAAAAAAATGAGCTTTGGGGTCCGCTCTAACTTTTAAAATCATTTTGAAGACTCGCAAACATTCTTAAGAATGTTTGGAGTAATGCTGATTTAATGAAATAAATCAGTCCCAATTTATTAGAAAATATCCGAATATTATTATTTAAATAATATTCTCATAAAGAATAAACTTTGTAAAAATAATTGAAGTAGAAGTTTTAAAACTTATACTTGCAATGTATATTAAATAACCAAAGATATATTTATACGAAAGTACTATCTTTATTTGAATAATCAAAAGTGAGTTTGATTATCGACACATTATTCTTTAATAAAATTAAGAATAATAATTAGTAAATAATCGGAGTCATAAGTCCTCGAATGAATATACAAATAATAATATTCATTAATAAATTAAGCGGAGTCATAAGTCCTCGAATGAATATTTAAAATAATATTCATTAATAAAATAAACAGAGTCATATGTCCTCGAATGAATATTCAAAATAATATTTATTAATAAAATAAAGTTATCGAATAAACCTTATTCGATTCATCGTTTTGAAAACTATATCTATATATATATATACATAAATATATAATATACTCGAGAGCATCGACTCCCGGTTTTAGAAAAATGTTCACCTTTGGGTCCCCTGTACTAAGGGTATATGTAAATACTGCTTATCTCTAGCATATGTATTATCAACTGAATCAACAGATATATGTATCAAGATTACGAAACAGGCATGCATATATACCATATCACATGCTACAATATAGCGCAAGAATTTGCTAATTAACCATCATGCATCTATCACAAGATAATGCATATACATATGCATACATCACAACAATAGTATAACGGGTAGAAAACTTGCCTGAGTGCTCCCGGATAGACTTAAGTTTAGAGTGGGTCCGATAACCTATGAAAAACAACATAAGTTGGAATTACACCCCAGTCAATTAAGAAACTAGACTTTAACCAATTGAACACTAACGTTTGCTTATGGTCACTCCTACGCTTAACGAATCACCTAAGTCGTTCGAGTACCCTTCGCTCCACCATTTTTAATAAATTAACCATTAAGAGTTTTAAGGAGATTCTTTCGCGAGTACCTTACCAACTGCCTAATCCACTTAACATAATTGTTTCATACCCCAATTAGTCATTTAAAGTCCTTAACCAAGGTTTCAAAGTAAGGCGAGGGGTAATGGTTCGGTCACGAAACGCCGTTACTTAAAACGGTCATTTCTCCTAAACCGTACATCGGATTCAAACGAACCACATATCAAAACGAAGCTCGTAACATGAAATATCTAGCCATGGCAATGGTCAAAACCTAATAGTGAGTTCTCGGGTCCTGATGTTATGAACAAAAACAGTCTAAAGTAAATCGGACATTACGACGACTATATTTACGCGATTACCAATTTTTATTCTACTCCAAATCAACCACCAATCAACCACAATTCAACCATACAACCAAACTCCATACTTACAACAGCCCCAACAACTCAATATTACCAATTCATACTTATTTCTCAATCATGAACTAAGAGTTTACTTAAGTTTATTAACTAATAACCAAGATTTCCAACTCCAAAAACATCACAAAACCAACCAATCTCTAAACACACAATAATCATGCCTCTCATCAACTAAACTACTCATAACAAGCTCTAAACATGATTACACACCCATTACACTAACCCATCATCTAAACATTAGGAAATCTAAACAACAAAACTTAAGACTAAGATCATGAAGAGTTATACCTTCCTTGAAGCTTGTAATCCATGAAAGATCCTTGGAATGCCCATGGAAGCCTTAATCTAACCTCCTACAAGCTTGATCTTTCAAAGAAATCAAGAACACAAAAATTAATTTCAAGAAAGTACTATTCACCATCTTCTTGAATGATTAATAGGAAATGCTTGGAAAGGATTTTGAAGCTAAGATTCCTAGGAAGTATGTAACTTAACTAGGAGAAGCTAAGATAATTACCTTGTAAATTAGCAAGTGGAGGAGCTTGGACTTCCCTTTTCTTAAGAAAGAGGCCGAGAGCTTCAATGGAGAAAAAGAAGTCAAGTTGTGTTTTTGGTGAAATGAATGGTTGGTTGGTTGTTTTTGGTGTTTTTGTTTTGATTTATTACTTTTTACCATGGTAACTTTTGTGTGGTTCTTAATCAACCAACAACACACCTTTCTTTGTCATGCTTATGTCACCTTGTTATGTCATCCTCCCCCACTTGTCCTCCTCTTATTGTTTTGATGACATCATCCTCACTAACCTCTTTGATTAGCTTCTAATTACTTGGCTAATGACCGCTGATCTGTTATACGGTTCGCTTAACTTTCGTTTTCGTTTATCGTTTGAGGGATCATACCCGGGATCTTATTACTTGGGTTTCCTTAACCCTTCTCAATACATTATATTCCTTTTATGATCCTCTCTTAAAATCCTTGAATTTAAATCCTTTTTATCCTGTTACCTTATACTCAATTCTTTCGGTATCTGGTGGATTTTCGGGAAAAATCAAAGTGTTCGGATTTGGATTCTGACGATCTTTTCATACACTTATTTATCATATAGAGTACTAATACGATCTCAGAATAACAATAAAAGAACCCCTACATAGTGTGGCATGAAAAGTTTTCTTATTCAGCATAATCAGCAAAAAGCACTATTCATAAGGGTTTCAAAAATTCCAAAATTTGGGGTTATTACAGTCTCCCCTCCTTAAAAGGATTCTGTCCCGGAATCAGATAGAAAATGAATAGGGATACTTTCTTAGCATTGCACTTTCTAACTCTCAAGTAAATTTTCCCACATTGTGGTTCTTGCATCAAACTCTAAATAGTTTGATAACCCTTCTCCTAAGCACTTGTCCCTTTTTCAGTCTATAACCCTTTCTGGTTGCTCCATATAGGTTACGTCTGGTTGCATGTCTATGCGCTCATATGCCCCTATTTATCTGGCATCCGAATTGCACTTCCTTAACATTGACACGTGAAACACGTTATGACTTGCTACATGATCGGGGGTAGAGCTTGCTCATATGCTATCTTCCCAATACGTCTTAATATATCCAAGGGTCCAACAATTCATGGACTTAAACTTTCCTTTCTTTCCAACCCTCATCAATTCCTTTTTAAGGGAATGCTTTTAACAATACAAGGTTCCCTCCTTCATACTCTTTGTCCTTTCATTGTCAAATCAGCATAAGTAACACCCCCAAATCCGAGGTCGGGGATCCGGGTTGTCACGAGTTACATTTCCCTTAATAACACCCAATCTTAATAAATAATCAACTACTCTGTACTGTGACCCCACAATAAACACACACACCACAAGTTATAGTCTCAGAGATGAATATCCAAAAATAATCACAAGTCATTTTATTCCACCAATATGCCAATACACCTAAAAAGGGTTTTCTGAATAAATTTACATTTCTTTGCCATTATTACAATTCATAAATATACATAAATCTGGTACATCAAAAGTTGAAAGCCTAGCCTATTGGTAGCTCCTACCTCAGCTACAGCGACATCAACGCCTATAAGAAACTGCGGAATGTTTCCTATCCTCTCGCAAATTGGGAGCTTGGTCCTGTTCATCTTGTCTATCTGATGTTGTGTGATGAAAGAAGAAAGCAAGGGTGAGCAGCAAGCCCACCAAAATAATATGTATAATGATTAACAATATATGAGCCTTCTCATAGTACTCATGAAAGTCTTGGTCAAAAGAAATGAACCAAGTTGATATCTTAATGCGATGAAGTCGCAAAACATTCAGTATATATATATACATATATACTTTTCAAAATATTGGAAGTCCTCTTCCATGCATAATACACACAGAGTTCCAGTGTATAACTGTATAAAAATATCATTGCAAGGTGATCTCATATATCTAACCTTGTCTCAACGTTTTTCTGAAAATCTTTGTCATGCATAAGATAATCATTTACTAGATATAAGTTTAAAAGATGAAGTTACAAGATACTCCAATATACTTATATCTTTTCCAAATACTACTTGAACTACCACCATTCAAGTTATAATTACTTTCCAAAGTTCATCACATAGATGAGACTATAAGACCAGATTTGAATAGATTAAATCTTTAAAATATCATCAAAATAAAATGAAGTTACGAGATACTTCATTTGATGCAAACATCATTTTGAAAACTTGACCCTGCCAACACTCAACAATCGCCCAACCGTAGCCTTTCTATCGAAGTGCTCTGGGTAGTGTTGCAGAAATATCCAATTGGATGATGAACTCATTACGGGAGTTTGCCGCGCCAGGAAGACCACTTACGATGATCAGTCGTAGTAGTGCAACCCCACCATTTTCTACATGTAGAGGAGAACCTGTCGGATTTACTTGTCAACCGAACACTGAACTCCTAAGGAATGGACCGCCTTAGCGGAACTTTCAGGCCATTTGGGCCAATATAATAAGGCTGGGCCGGCGCCACTCGACCACTTACGCCACTCCTAGTTCAGATGAAATCCATGACTCTGAAACGTAAAGCTCGTTCCCCCTTTCCCCAAGTAGAAACTTGTTGATACGGCTCCACCAAGAAGTCGTATCTAGTTGGAAAGGAAAACTCACCGATATTTCCCAGGCGATGCCTGTTAATGGATTAACTTGTTCCAAGAATTTTACTTCCCGAGAGTTGGGTAAGTAATCAATTCATTTATCAAAACAGCAACCTTGTTGCGAATATAAAACACACCACAGAGCCGGATCCCTCAGGTTTTGAGCGAGTATTTAAATCCCCTTCGAAAGGAGAATCTTAAATATAAAAATGAGTTTTGGGATCCGCTCTAACTTTTAAAAATCATTTTGAAGACTCGCAAAAAATTTTTAAGAATGTTTGGAGTGATGCTAATTTAACAAGGTAAATCAGTCCCAATATATTAGAAAATATCTTAATATTATTATTTAAATAATATTCCCATAAAGAATAATCTTTAAAAAAATAATTGAAGTAGAAGTTTTAAAACTTATACTTGAAATGAATATTAAATAACCAAAGATATACCTATACGAAAGTACTATCTTTATTTGAATAATCAAAAGTGAGTTTGATTATCGACACCTTATTCTTTAATAAAATAAAGAATATATCTCAGCAAATAATCGGAGTCATAGATCCTCAAATGAATATTCAAATAATATTCAATAAATAAAATAAGCTGAGTCATAAGCCCTCGAATGAATATTCGAAATAATATTCAATAATAAAATAAAGGAGTCATAAGTCCTAGGATGAATATTCGAAATAATATTCAATAATAAAATAAAGGAGTCATAAGTCCTCGGATGAATATTCGAAATAATATTCAATAATAAATTAAAGGAGTCATAAGTCCTCGGATGAATATTCGAAATAATATTCAATAATAAAATAAAGGAGTCATAAGTCCTCAGATGAATATTCGAAATAATATTCAATAATAAAATAAAGTTATCGAATAAACCTTATTCGATTAATAGTTTTGAAAACTATAACCATATATATATATAAATATATATATATAAAATCTACTCGGGATCCTCGACTCCCGGTTTTAGAAAATGTTTTCACCTTTGGGTCCCTATACTAAGGGTATATGCAAATTACTGCTATTCTCTAGCATAGGTATTATCAACTGAACCAACAGATATATATGGCAAGAATGCGAAACAGGCATGCATATATATACCATATCAGCATGCTTCAATATATCGCAACATTTGCTAATTAACCTACATGCATCTATCACAAGATAATGCATATACATATATACATCACAACAACAGTATAACGGGTAGAAAACTTGCCTGAGCGACTGGGGGTTACGAATGGCTCGGGACGAGTCTGGTAACCTATAAACAACAAGTAAGTTGGAATTAAGCCAAAGTCACTTGTAAATCTATACATTAACCAACTTAGACTCTAACGCTCGCTTTGCGCTTACTGATTCTCTTAAGTCACTCGAGTACCCTCGGCTCCACCATTTTTAATAATTTAACCATTACGAGTTTTAAGGCGATTCCTTCGCGAGTGTCTTACCAACTGCCTAACACTCTTACCATAATTGTTTCATACACTAATTAACCTTTTTTGGTCTTTAACCTATGTTTCAAAGTAAGGCGAGGGGAAAAGTTTCGTTCGCGAAATGTCGTTACTTAAAACGGTCGTTTCTCCTAAACCGTACATCGGAATCAAACGAACTATATATCAAAACGAAGCTCGTAACATGAACTATCTAAACATGGAAATGGTAAAAATCTAGCAGGGAGTTCTCGGGTCCTAATGTTATGAACAAAAGCAGTCTAAAGTAAATCGGACATTACGACGGCTATGTTTACGCGATTTCCCAAATTTAAACCATTCCAAATCCACCACAATTCAACCCCAATTCACAACCCAATCAAAACTCCATCCAAACTACATTACAACAGCCCCAAATCAACTCATTATAATCAATTTACTAAATCTTAAAACTTGAATTTAAACTATACTACATTCTTTAACCAAATCATAAGATTTCAACAATCCATTCACCACCATTCCAACCCAACTCTAAACCACAATCACTAAGCTACTCTAATACCATATCAACCAAAATCATTCTAATATACAAAGTAAAGGTAGGGTTTGGAGATGTTATACCTTCCTTGAAGCTTCTTAATCAATGAAAGATCCTTGGAATGCCCATGGAAGCCTTGATCTATGCTTAAGCTACTTTGAACTTTCATAAAAAATCAAGAAAACCAAAGTTATTTCTTGAAGGTTACTATTCACCATCTTCTTCCTTGATTTATAAAAAAAGATT